>NW_026610764.1:71841-129577 GCF_029499605.1 Hyla sarda
CAGAGATCACATGACACATCCCATCTATAATCCCATCAGATGAGGAGATACATCCTGATCACCAGGGGGCACTATACAGATTATATATATATATATATATATAATCTACAGAGATCACATGACACATCCCATCTATAATCCCATCAGATGAGGAGATACATCCTGATCACCAGGGGGCACTATACAGATATATATATATATATAATCTACAGAGATCACATGACACATCCCATCTATAATCCCATCAGATGAGGAGATACATCCTGATCACCAGGGGGCACTATACAGATATATATATATATATATAATCTACAGAGATCACATGACACATCCCATCTATAATCCCATCAGATGAGGAGATACATCCTGATCACCAGGGGGCACTATACAGATATATATATATATATATAATCTACAGAGATCACATGACACATCCCATCTATAATCCCATCAGATGAGGAGATACATCCTGATCACCAGGGGGCACTATACAGATATATATATATATATATAATCTACAGAGATCACATGACACATCCCATCTATAATCCCATCAGATGAGGAGATACATCCTGATCACCAGGGGGCACTATACAGATATATATATATATAATCTACAGAGATCACATGACACATCCCATCTATAATCCCATCAGATGAGGAGATACATCCTGATCACCAGGGGGGCACTATACAGATATATATATATATATATATAATCTACAGAGATCACATGACACATCCCATCTATAATCCCATCAGATGAGGAGATACATCCTGATCACCAGGGGGCACTATACAGATATATATATATATATATATAATCTACAGAGATCACATGACACATCCCATCTATAATCCCATCAGATGAGGAGATACATCCTGATCACCAGGGGGCACTATACAGATATATATATAATCTACAGAGATCACATGACACATCTCATCTATAATCCCATCAGATGAGGAGATACATCCTGATCACCAGGGGGCACTATACAGATATATATATATATATATAATCTACAGAGATCACATGACACATCCCATCTATAATCCCATCAGATGAGGAGATACATCCTGATCACCAGGGGGCACTATACAGATATATATATAATCTACAGAGATCACATGACACATCCCATCTATAATCCCATCAGATGAGGAGATACATCCTGATCACCAGGGGGCACTATACAGATATATATATAATCTACAGAGATCACATGACACATCCCATCTATAATCCCATCAGATGAGGAGATACATCCTGATCACCAGGGGGGCACTATACAGATATATATATATATATATATATATATATATATATATAATCTACAGAGATCACATGACACATCCCATCTATAATCCCATCAGATGAGGAGATACATCCTGATCACCAGGGGGCACTATACAGATATATATATATATATAATCTACAGAGATCACATGACACATCCCATCTATAATCCCATCAGATGAGGAGATACATCCTGATCACCAGGGGGCACTATACAGATATATATATATATATAATCCACAGAGATCACATGACACATCCCATCTATAATCCCATCAGATGAGGAGATACATCCTGATCACCAGGGGGCACTATACAGATATATATATATATATATATATATAATCTACAGAGATCACATGACTCAGACAAGAGGTGGGCGCCCACACCGCTGCTCAGACAAGAGGGGGGCGCCCACACCGCTGCTCAGACAAGAGGGGGGCGCCCACACCGCTGCTCAGACAAGAGGGGGGCGCCCACACCGCTGCTCAGACAAGTGGGGGGCGCCCACACCGCTGCTCAGACAAGTGGGGGGCGTCCACACCGCTGCTCAGACAAGAGGGGGGGCGTCCACACCGCTGCTCAGACAAGAGGGGGGGCGCCCACACCGCTGCTCAGACAAGAGGGGGGGCACCCACACCGCTGCTCAGACAAGAGGGGGGCGCCCACACCGCTGCTCAGACAAGAGGGGGGCGCCCACACCGCTGCTCAGACAAGAGGGGGGCGCCCACACCGCTGCTCAGACAAGAGGGGGCGCCCACACCGCTGCTCAGACAAGAGGGGGGCGCCCACACCGCTGCTCAGACAAGAGGGGGGCGCCCACACCGCTGCTCAGACAAGAGGGGGGGCGCCCACACCGCTGCTCAGACAAGAGGGGGGCGCCCACACCGCTGCTCAGACAAGAGGGGGGCACCCACACCGCTGCTCAGACAAGAGGGGGGCGCCCACACCGCTGCTCAGACAAGAGGGGGGCGCCCACACCGCTGCTCAGACAAGAGGGGGGCGCCCACACCGCTGCTCAGACAAGAGGGGGGCGCCCACACCGCTGCTCAGACAAGAGGGGGGGCGCCCACACCGCTGCTCAGACAAGAGGGGGGGCGTCCACACCGCTGCTCAGACAAGAGGGGGGCACCCACACCGCTGCTCAGACAAGAGGGGGGCACCCACACCGCTGCTCAGACAAGAGGGGGGCGTCCACACCGCTGCTCAGACAAGAGGGGGGCGCCCACACCGCTGCTCAGAAAAGAGGGGGGCGCCCACACCGCTGCTCAGACAAGAGGGGGGCGCCCACACCGCTGCTCAGACAAGAGGGGGGCGCCCACACCGCTGCTCAGACAAGAGGGGGGCGCCCACACCGCTGATCAGACAAGAGGGGGGCGCCCACACCGCTGCTCAGACAAGAGGGGGGCGCCCACACCGCTGCTCAGACAAGAGGGGGGCGCCCACACCGCTGCTCAGACAAGAGGGGGGCGCCCACACCGCTGCTCAGACAAGAGGGGGGCGCCCACACCGCTGCTCAGACAAGAGGGGGGCGCCCACACCGCTGCTCAGACAAGAGGGGGGCGCCCACACCGCTGCTCAGACAAGAGGGGGGCGCCCACACCGCTGCTCAGACAAGAGGGGGGCGCCCACACCGCTGCTCAGACAAGAGGGGGGGCGTCCACACCGCTGCTCAGACAAGAGGGGGGCGTCCACACCGCTGCTCAGACAAGAGGGGGGCGCCCACACCGCTGCTCAGAAAAGAGGGGGGCGCCCACACCGCTGCTCAGAAAAGAGGGGGGCGCCCACACCGCTGCTCAGACAAGAGGGGGGCACCCACACCGCTGCTCAGACAAGAGGGGGGCACCCACACCGCTGCTCAGACAAGAGGTGGGCGCCCACACCGCTGCTCAGACAAGAGGGGGGCACCCACACCGCTGCTCAGACAAGAGGGGGGCACCCACACCGCTGCTCAGACAAGAGGGGGGCACCCACACCGCTGCTCAGACAAGAGGGGGGCGCCCACACCGCTGCTCAGACAAGAGGGGGGCGCCCACACCGCTGCTCAGACAAGAGGGGGGGCGCCCACACCGCTGCTCAGACAAGAGGGGGGGCGCCCACACCGCTGCTCAGACAAGAGGGGGGCACCCACACCGCTGCTCAGACAAGAGGGGGGGCGTCCACACCGCTGCTCAGACAAGAGGGGGGCACCCACACCGCTGATCAGACAAGAGGGGGGGCACCCACACCGCTGCTCAGACAAGAGGGGGGCACCCACACCGCTGCTCAGACAAGAGGGGGGGCACCCACACCGCTGCTCAGACAAGAGGGGGGGCGTCCACACCGCTGCTCAGACAAGAGGGGGGCACCCACACCGCTGCTCAGACAAGAGGGGGGCACCCACACCGCTGCTCAGACAAGAGGGGGGCCCACACCGCTGCTCAGACAAGAGGGGGGCGCCCACACCGCTGCTCAGACAAGAGGGGGGCACCCACACCGCTGCTCAGACAAGAGGGGGGCACCCACACCGCTGCTCAGACAAGAGGGGGGCGTCCA
Organism: Hyla sarda; assembly: GCF_029499605.1. Classification (NCBI taxonomy): domain Eukaryota; kingdom Metazoa; phylum Chordata; class Amphibia; order Anura; family Hylidae; genus Hyla; species Hyla sarda. The sequence continues at coordinate 75,677 of NW_026610764.1, forward strand.
CACCGCTGCTCAGACAAGAGGGGGGCGCCCACACCGCTGCTCAGAAAAGAGGGGGGCGCCCACACCGCTGCTCAGACAAGAGGGGGGCGCCCACACCGCTGCTCAGACAAGAGGGGGGCGCCCACACCGCTGCTCAGACAAGAGGGGGGCGCCCACACCGCTGATCAGACAAGAGGGGGGCGCCCACACCGCTGCTCAGACAAGAGGGGGGCGCCCACACCGCTGCTCAGACAAGAGGGGGGCGCCCACACCGCTGCTCAGACAAGAGGGGGGCGCCCACACCGCTGCTCAGACAAGAGGGGGGGCGCCCACACCGCTGCTCAGACAAGAGGGGGGCGCCCACACCGCTGCTCAGACAAGAGGGGGGCGCCCACACCGCTGCTCAGACAAGAGGGGGGCGCCCACACCGCTGCTCAGACAAGAGGGGGGCGCCCACACCGCTGCTCAGACAAGAGGGGGGGCGTCCACACCGCTGCTCAGACAAGAGGGGGGCGTCCACACCGCTGCTCAGACAAGAGGGGGGCGCCCACACCGCTGCTCAGAAAAGAGGGGGGCGCCCACACCGCTGCTCAGAAAAGAGGGGGGCGCCCACACCGCTGCTCAGACAAGAGGGGGGCACCCACACCGCTGCTCAGACAAGAGGGGGGCACCCACACCGCTGCTCAGACAAGAGGTGGGCGCCCACACCGCTGCTCAGACAAGAGGGGGGCACCCACACCGCTGCTCAGACAAGAGGGGGGCACCCACACCGCTGCTCAGACAAGAGGGGGGCACCCACACCGCTGCTCAGACAAGAGGGGGGCGCCCACACCGCTGCTCAGACAAGAGGGGGGCGCCCACACCGCTGCTCAGACAAGAGGGGGGCGCCCACACCGCTGCTCAGACAAGAGGGGGGCGCCCACACCGCTGCTCAGACAAGAGGGGGGCACCCACACCGCTGCTCAGACAAGAGGGGGGGCGTCCACACCGCTGCTCAGACAAGAGGGGGGCACCCACACCGCTGATCAGACAAGAGGGGGGCACCCACACCGCTGCTCAGACAAGAGGGGGGCACCCACACCGCTGCTCAGACAAGAGGGGGGCACCCACACCGCTGCTCAGACAAGAGGGGGGGCGTCCACACCGCTGCTCAGACAAGAGGGGGGCACCCACACCGCTGCTCAGACAAGCAGAGGCCAGTCTCGTTCTGTATACTGCCATTTAGCTGCCTGGAGGTTGTATTAACTGATATGGCGGCTACAACACTAATTTCTGGGTACAACCGCTCCTGGGTAATGATTGAATGAGATGGGGGTGTTCTTGCGCTGCTGCAGCGCCTCTTTATACAGCGTCACAGGGGTCATGTGTTTTCCTTGCCGATGGCCGTTTAATGAGACTCTGACCCACGAAACAGGATGATTAACTCCCAGGCAGAACTATCTCAGCCTGTTTACCATGGAAACCCCGAGTCACCACGGCAACGGCTTATGCCGAATCGACATTTTTGCTGTGTAATTCCACTGGAGGTTTCTCCTCAATGATGGGGGGGGGGGCTGTCAATCAAGATGGGGGGTGTTAATGGCGGTCATCCAGCAGCGTGCCAGGCCAACACCAATAGGAAATAGAACATACCAGGGCAGTGCCGGGGCTTTACCCGTCTGCAGCAGACACCTGGCATTGAGCTCAGGGATGTATAACATTGCTGGAGGGGTGCACATACTTTTTATTTGCAGATATCTGGGGGAGTTTGACCAGAATTGCGCCCTGATCACAGTCTGTCTCCGGATTACAGTGTCGGCGCGGATGAAGGGTGACTCCTATCATTAGGAAGAGATTTCAGGAGCCGGAGATCAGAGCGGAGGAAGCGACTGGGCAGAACGCCATGACTCCGGGATTCAGCAACTAATGGATCCTAGAAGCACGAAAGGCAGAGCACAACATCAGCAACTGGACACAGAGCGGGCCGAGGGGGGACACAGAGCGGGCCGAGGGGGGGACACAGAGCGGGCCGAGGGGGGACATAGAGCGGGCCGAGGGGGGGACACAGAGCGGGCCGAGGGGGGACACAGAGCGGGCCGAGGGGGGACATAGAGCGGGCCGAGGGGGGGACACAGAGCGGGCCCAGGGGGGGGGGACACACAGAGCGGGCCCAGGGGGGGGACACACAGAGCGGGCCCAGGGGGGGGGGACACACAGAGCGGGCCCAGGGGGGGGGGGACACACAGAGCGGGCCCAGGGGGGGGGGGACACACAGAGCGGGCCCAGGGGGGGGGACACACAGAGCGGGCCCAGGGGGGGGACACACAGAGCGGGCCCAGGGGGGGGGACACACAGAGCGGGCCCAGGGGGGGGACACACAGAGCGGGCCCAGGGGGGGGACACACAGAGCGGGCCCAGGGGGGGGGGGGGGACACACAGAGCGGGCCCAGGGGGGGGGGGGGACACACAGAGCGGGCCCAGGGGGGGACACACACAGAGCGGGCCCAGGGGGGGGACACACAGAGCGGGCCCAGGGGGGGACGGGACACAGAGCGGGCCCAGGGGGGGGGGGGACACACAGAGCGGGCCCAGGGGGGGGGGGGACACACAGAGCGGGCCCAGGGGGGGGGACACACAGAGCGGGCCCAGGGGGGGGACACACAGAGCGGGCCCAGGGGGGGGACACACAGAGCGGGCCCAGGGGGGGGACACACAGAGCGGACCCAGGGGGGGGACACACAGAGCGGGCCGAAGGGGGGGGGGGTAAAGGGTGGATCGAGGGGGAACAGAAAGGGCAGAGACGAGAGAGAGCAGGTCGAGGCGGGGGGGGGGGGGGGGGGGGGGGAGGCCTGGGGATGGTTCAGGTGAATTGAGGGGGGACCAGGAAAGGCTGAGGAGTAGGAAGCATCCATCTGGTGCTGAGGCAGCAAAGGGAAATGCTGCAAAAGCTTAGCTTCGTAACAGACAAAGCTGAAGTAGTGAGGTCACGGCCCAGTGAGGTGGCGGCCCAGTGAGGTGGCGGCCCAGTGAGGTGGCGGCCCAGTGAGGTGGCGGCCCAGTGAGGGCGCGGCCCAGTGAGGGCGCGGCCCAGTGAGGTGGCGGCCCAGTGAGGTGGCGGCCCAGTGAGGGCGCGGCCCAGTGAGGTGGCGGCCCAGTGAGGTGGCGGCCCAGTGAGGTGGCGGCCCAGTGAGGTGGCGGCCCAGTGAGGTGGCGGCCCAGTGAGGTGGCGGCCCAGTGAGGTGGCGGCCCAGTGAGGGCGCGGCCCAGTGAGGTGGCGGCCCAGTGAGGTGGCGGCCCAGTGAGGTGGCGGCCCAGTGAGGGCGCGGCCCAGTGAGGGCGCGGCCCAGTGAGGGCGCGGCCCAGTGAGGTGGCGGCCCAGTGAGGGCGCGGCCCAGTGAGGGGGCGGCCCAGTGAGGTGGCGGCCCAGTGAGGTGGCGGCCCAGTGAGGTGGCGGCCCAGTGAGGTGGCGGCCCAGTGAGGTGGCGGCCCAGTGAGGTAGCGGCCCAGTGAGGTGGCGGCCCAGTACTGGTATAGGGGTCGAATACTTTTACTTAAGTCACATGTCCAGATGGATAACAATATCCTGAGGAATGAGCTGCTCCACCGCTCAGGACTCTGCGGGGGCCGAGGGGTGGGGTAGGTGCTCGGTGACCCACTTATCAGGGCCCCGGGAAAGGATTTACAGCATGTAAGAGAAAGTGATTATCTGCTGTTATCCCAGTAATGGATCTAATGGAGGATGAGTGCAAATCCTCAGACTGCACCTGACTACACAGGAGGCGCTCCTGCACAGTACAACTTCTCTACTGCTCTATGTATACACTGCACAGTACTACTTCTCTACCACACTATGTATACACATTGTACAGTACAACTTCTCTACTGCTCTATGTATACACACTACACAGTACTACTTCTCTACCACACTATGTATACACATTGCATAGTACAACTTCTCTACTGCTCTATGTATACACACTGCACAGTACTACTTCTCTACAGCTCTATGTATACACACTGCACAGTACTACTTCTCTACCGGTCTAGGTATACACACTGCACAGTACTACTTCTCTACCGCTCTAGGTATACACACTGCACAGTACTACTTCTTTACCGCTCTAGGTATACACACTGCACAGTACTACTCTACAGCTGTATGTATACACACTGCACAGTACTACTTCTCTACCGCTCTAGGTATACACACTGCACAGTACTACTTCACTACAGCTCTATGTATACACACTGCACAGTACTACTTCTCTACAGCTCTATGTATACACACTGCACAGTACTACTTCTCTACAGCTCTATGTATACACACTGCACAGTACTACTTCTCTACAGCTCTATGTATACACACTGCACAGTACTACTTCTCTACAGCTCTATGTATACACACTGCACAGTACTACTTCTCAACTGCTCTATGTATACACACTGCACAGTACTACTTCTCTACAGCTCTATGTATACACACTGCACAGTACTACTTCTCTACAGCTCTATGTATATACGCTGCACAGTACTACTTCTCTACAGCTCTATGTATATACGCTGCACAGTACTACTTCTCTACAGCTCTATGTATACACACTGCACAGTACTACTTCTCTACAGCTCTATGTATATACACTGCACAGTACTACTTCTCTACAGCTCTATGTATACACACTGCACAGTACTACTTCTCAACTGCTCTATGTATACACACTGCACAGTACTACTTCTCTACAGCTCTATGTATATACGCTGCACAGTACTACTTCTCTACAGCTCTATGTATATACGCTGCACAGTACTACTTCTCTACAGCTCTATGTATATACGCTGCACAGTATCACTTCTCCCCTGGCTCCGGGCCCCACATCTCACGCTGCGGACGACAAGGTCTTTTAATAATTCAGCAGCCAATGAGCTCCAGGCGGACGACACTGTAACAAACACTCAGCGAGCCGCCAAGACATTAACCCTTCCCGCTCACTGACAACGACATACAGCATGCTCCTGTATAGGGGGTGTGCAGCTCATCCAGAGCCGCCTGCTTCATGGACCCCACTGCCGGTCAGTGACTACTCCTCATCACGGACACCACTGCCGGTCAGTGACTAGTCCTCATCATGGACACCACTGCCGGTCAGTGACTACTCCTCATCATGGACACCACTGCCGGTCAGTGACTAGTCCTCATCATGGACCCCACTGCCGGTCAGTGACTACTCCTCATCATGGACACCACTGCCGGTCAGTGACTACTCCTCATCACGGACACCACTGCCGGTCAGTGACTAGTCCTCATCATGGACACCACTGCCGGTCAGTGACTACTCCTCATCATGGACACCACTGCCGGTCAGTGACTACTCCTCATCATGGACACCACTGCCGGTCAGTGACTACTCCTCATCACGGACACCACTGCCGGTCAGTGACTACTCCTCATCATGGACACCACTGCCGGTCAGTGACTACTCCTCATCATGGACCCCACTGCCGGTCAGTGACTACTCCTCATCATGGACCCCACTGCCGGTCAGTGACTACTCCTCATCATGGACACCACTGCCGGTCAGTGACTACTCCTCATCATGGACACCACTGCCGGTCAGTGACTACTCCTCATCATGGACACCACTGCCGGTCAGTGACTACTCCTCATCATGGACCCCACTGCCGGTCAGTGACTACTCCTCATCATGGACCCCACTGCCGGTCAGTGACTACTCCTCATCATGGACACCACTGCCGGTCAGTGACTACTCCTCATCACGGACAACACTGCCGGTCAGTGACTAGTCCTCATCATGGACACCACTGCCGGTCAGTGACTACTCCTCATCATGGACCCCACTGCCGGTCAGTGACTACTCCTCATCATGGACCCCACTGCCGGTCAGTGACTACTCCTCATCATGGACCCCACTGCCGGTCAGTGACTACTCCTCATCATGGACACCACTGCCGGTCAGTGACTAGTCCTCATCATGGACCCCACTGCCGGTCAGTGACTACTCCTCATCATGGACACCACTGCCGGTCAGTGACTAGTCCTCATCATGGACCCCACTGCCGGTCAGTGACTACTCCTCCTCATGGACACCACTGCCGGTCAGTGACTACTCCTCATCACGGACACCACTGCCGGTCAGTGACTACTCCTCATCATGGACACCACTGCCGGTCAGTGACTACTCCTCATCATGGACCCCACTGCCGGTCAGTGACTACTCCTCATCATGGACACCACTGCCGGTCAGTGACTACTCCTCATCATGGACACCACTGCCGGTCAGTGACTAGTCCTCATCATGGACCCCACTGCCGGTCAGTGACTACTCCTCATCATGGACCCCACTGCCGGTCAGTGACTACTCCTCATCATGGACCCCACTGCCGGTCAGTGACTAGTCCTCATCATGGACCCCACTGCAGGTCAGTGACTAGTCCTCATCATGGACACCACTGCCGGTCAGTGACTAGTCCTCATCATGGACACCACTGCCGGTCAGTGACTACTCCTCATCATGGACCCCACTGCCGGTCAGTGACTACTCCTCATCATGGACAACACTGCCGGTCAGTGACTACTCCTCATCATGGACACCACTGCCGGTCAGTGACTACTCCTCATCATGGACACCACTGCCGGTCAGTGACTACTCCTCATCACGGACACCACTGCCGGTCAGTGACTAGTCCTCATCATGGACACCACTGCCGGTCAGTGACTAGTCCTCATCACGGACACCACTGCTGGTCAGTGACTAGTCCTCATCATGGACACCACTGCCGGTCAGTGACTACTCCTCATCATGGACACCACTGCCGGTCAGTGACTACTCTTCATCATGGACACCACTGCCGGTCAGTGACTACTCCTCATCACGGACACCACTGCCGGTCAGTGACTACTCCTCATCATGGACACCACTGCCGGTCAGTGACTACTCCTCATCATGGACACCACTGCCGGTCAGTGACTACTCCTCATCACGGACACCACTGCCGGTCAGTGACTACTCCTCATCATGGACACCACTGCCGGTCAGTGACTAGTCCTCATCACGGACACCACTGCCGGTCAGTGACTACTCCTCATCACGGACACCACTGCCGGTCAGTGACTACTCCTCATCATGGACACCACTGCCGGTCAGTGACTACTCCTCATCATGGACACCACTGCCGGTCAGTGACTACTCCTCATCATGGACACCACTGCCGGTCAGTGACTACTCTTCATCATGGACACCACTGCCGGTCAGTGACTACTCCTCATCACGGACACCACTGCCGGTCAGTGACTACTCCTCATCACGGACACCACTGCCGGTCAGTGACTACTCCTCATCATGGACACCACTGCCGGTCAGTGACTAGTCCTCATCATGGACACCACTGCCGGTCAGTGACTAGTCCTCATCATGGACACCACTGCCGGTCAGTGACTACTCCTCATCACGGACACCACTGCCGGTCAGTGACTACTCCTCATCACGGACCCCACTGCCGGTCAGTGACTACTCCTCATCATGGACACCACTGCCGGTCAGTGACTACTCCTCATCATGGACACCACTGCCGGTCAGTGACTACTCCTCATCATGGACCCCACTGCCGGTCAGTGACTACTCCTCATCATGGACACCACTGCCGGTCAGTGACTACTCCTCATCATGGACACCACTGCCGGTCAGTGACTACTCCTCATCATGGACACCACTGCCGGTCAGTGACTACTCCTCATCATGGACACCACTGCCGGTCAGTGACTACTCCTCATCATGGACACCACTGCCGGTCAGTGACTACTCCTCATCATGGACAACACTGCCGGTCAGTGACTACTCCTCATCATGGACACCACTGCCGGCCAGTGACTACTCCTCATCACGGACCCCACTGCCGGTCAGTGACTACTCCTCATCACGGACCCCACTGCCGGTCAGTGACTACTCCTCATCATGGACCCCACTGCCGGTCAGTGACTAGTCCTCATCACGGACACCACTGCCGGTCAGTGACTACTCCTCATCATGGACCCCACTGCCGGTCAGTGACTACTCCTCATCATGGACACCACTGCCGGTCAGTGACTACTCCTCATCATGGACACCACTGCCGGTCAGTGACTAGTCCTCATCATGGACCCCACTGCCGGTCAGTGACTACTCCTCATCATGGACCCCACTGCCGGTCAGTGACTACTCCTCATCATGGACCCCACTGCCGGTCAGTGACTAGTCCTCATCATGGACCCCACTGCAGGTCAGTGACTAGTCCTCATCATGGACACCACTGCCGGTCAGTGACTAGTCCTCATCATGGACACCACTGCCGGTCAGTGACTACTCCTCATCATGGACCCCACTGCCGGTCAGTGACTACTCCTCATCATGGACAACACTGCCGGTCAGTGACTACTCCTCATCATGGACACCACTGCCGGTCAGTGACTACTCCTCATCATGGACACCACTGCCGGTCAGTGACTACTCCTCATCACGGACACCACTGCCGGTCAGTGACTACTCCTCATCATGGACACCACTGCCGGTCAGTGACTACTCCTCATCATGGACACCACTGCCGGTCAGTGACTACTCCTCATCATGGACACCACTGCCGGTCAGTGACTACTCCTCATCATGGACACCACTGCCGGTCAGTGACTACTCTTCATCATGGACACCACTGCCGGTCAGTGACTACTCCTCATCACGGACACCACTGCCGGTCAGTGACTACTCCTCATCATGGACACCACTGCCGGTCAGTGACTAGTCCTCATCATGGACACCACTGCCGGTCAGTGACTACTCCTCATCATGGACACCACTGCCGGTCAGTGACTACTCCTCATCATGGACACCACTGCCGGTCAGTGACTAGTCCTCATCATGGACCCCACTGCCGGTCAGTGACTACTCCTCATCATGGACACCACTGCCGGTCAGTGACTACTCCTCATCACGGACACCACTGCCGGTCAGTGACTACTCCTCATCATGGACACCACTGCCGGTCAGTGACTACTCCTCATCATGGACACCACTGCCGGTCAGTGACTACTCCTCATCATGGACACCACTGCCGGTCAGTGACTACTCCTCATCACGGACACCACTGCCGGTCAGTGACTAGTCCTCATCACGGACACCACTGCCGGTCAGTGACTACTCTTCATCACGGACACCACTGCCGGTCAGTGACTACTCCTCATCATGGACACCACTGCCGGTCAGTGACTACTCCTCATCATGGACACCACTGCCGGTCAGTGACTACTCCTCATCATGGACACCACTGCCGGTCAGTGACTACTCCTCATCATGGACACCACTGCCGGTCAGTGACTACTCCTCATCACGGACACCACTGCCGGTCAGTGACTACTCTTCATCATGGACACCACTGCCGGTCAGTGACTACTCCTCATCATGGACACCACTGCCGGTCAGTGACTACTCCTCATCATGGACACCACTGCCGGTCAGTGACTACTCCTCATCATGGACCCCACTGCCGGTCAGTGACTACTCCTCATCATGGACACCACTGCCGGTCAGTGACTAGTCCTCATCATGGACACCACTGCCGGTCAGTGACTAGTCCTCATCATGGACCCCACTGCCGGTCAGTGACTACTCCTCATCATGGACACCACTGCCGGTCAGTGACTAGTCCTCATCATGGACACCACTGCCGGTCAGTGACTACTCCTCATCACGGACACCACTGCCGGTCAGTGACTAGTCCTCATCATGGACACCACTGCCGGTCAGTGACTAGTCCTCATCGGGTAGACTTCTATGAGAGGCAGCACACAGCTCTCCTGTTGGTTTGGTACAATGTATCGGTGCAGGAGTCCTCAGAGGAGGCGGTGTTGTTCTCGCAGAGATTCGGCGCAGTGTGTCGCTCCAGATGGTGATGTCAGTAATGGCGGCTCCGGCTGGAATCAGCAGCTTATTATTCTTTATGAGCCGTAATGATTGTTATTACAAGCCTGCCGCGGTCAGCGCAAAAAACACCGCTCCGAGCCTGACAGAGAGCACGACGCCGATCACATGACCCCCCCCAAAACACAAGGAGAAAGGGAGGAGGTGTTATCTGTCAGCAAGAAGAAACCCCCATCACAACAGCACATTAGAGGCACCTGTCAGTAAGGACACACACACACACAAGACACCTGTCAGTAAGGACATACACACACACAAGACACCTGTCAGTAAGGACATACACAAGACACCTGTCAGTAAGGACACATACACAAGACACCTGTCAGTAAGGACATACACAAGACACCTGTCAGTAAGGACATACACACACACACAAGACACCTGTCAGTAAGGACACACACAAGACACCTGTCAGTAAGGACACACACACACACACAAGACACCTGTCAGTAAGGACACATACACAAGACACCTGTCAGTAAGGACATACACAAGACACCTGTCAGTAAGGACATACACACACACACAAGACACCTGTCAGTAAGGACACACACAAGACACCTGTCAGTAAGGACACACACAAGACACCTGTCAGTTAGGACATACACACACACACAAGACACCTGTCAGTAAGGACACACACAAGACACCTGTCAGTAAGGACATACACAAGACACCTGTCAGTAAGGACATACACACACACAAGACACCTGTCAGTAAGGACACATACACAAGACACCTGTCAGTAAGGACATACACACACACAAGACACCTGTCAGTAAGGACACATACACAAGACACCTGTCAGTAAGGACACACACACACACAAGACACCTGTCAGTAAGGACATACACACACACAAGACACCTGTCAGTAAGGACACATACACAAGACACCTGTCAGTAAGGACACACACAAGACACCTGTCAGTAAGGACATACACAAGACACCTGTCAGTAAGGACACACACACACACACAAGACACCTGTCAGTAAGGACACATACACAAGACACCTGTCAGTAAGGACACACACAAGACACCTGTCAGTAAGGACACACACACACACACACAAGACACCAGTCAGTAAGGACACACACAAGACACCTGTCAGTAAGGACACACACAAGACACCTGTCAGTAAGGACACACACAAGACACCTGTCAGTAAGGACACACACAAGACACCTGTCAGTAAGGACACACACAAGACACCTGTCAGTAAGGACACACACACACACATACAAGACACCTGTCAGTAAGGACATACACACACACAAGACACCTGTCAGTAAGGACACATACAAGACACCTGTCAGTAAGGACACACACACATACACAAGACACCTGTCAGTAAGGACACACACAAGACACCTGTCAGTAAGGACACATACAAGACACCTGTCAGTAAGGACACACACACATACACAAGACACCTGTCAGTAAGGACACACACAAGACACCTGTCAGTAAGGACACATACAAGACACCTGTCAGTAAGGACATACACAAGACACCTGTCAGTAAGGACACACACACATACACAAGACACCTGTCAGTAAGGACACACACACATACACAAGACACCTGTCAGTAAGGTCACACACAAGACACCTGTCAGTAAGGACACATACAAGACACCTGTCAGTAAGGACACATACAAGACACCTGTCAGTAAGGACACATACAAGACACCTGTCAGTAAGGACACACACACATACACAAGACACCTGTCAGTAAGGACACACACAAGACACCTGTCAGTAAGGACACATACAAGACACCTGTCAGTAAGGACACACACAAGACACCTGTCAGTAAGGACACACACAAGACACCTGTCAGTAAGGACACACACACACATACAAGACACCTGTCAGTAAGGACACACACAAGACACCTGTCAGTAAGGACACACATGCAAGACACCTGTTAGTAAGGACACACACAAGACACCTGTCAGTAAGGACACACATACAAGACACCTGTCAGTAAGGACACACACAAGACACCTGTCAGTAAGGACACACATACAAGACACCTGTCAGTAAGGACACACACAAGACACCTGTCAGTAAGGACACACATACAAGACACCTGTCAGTAAGGACACACACACACACACACATACAAGACACCTGTCAGTAAGGACATACACACACACACACACAAGACACCAGTCAGTAAGGACACACACAAGACACCTGTCAGTAAGGACACACACAAGACACCTGTCAGTAAGGACACACACACACACACACAAGACACCTGTCAGTAAGGACACACACAAGACACCTGTCAGTAAGGACACACACAAGACACCTGTCAGTAAGGACACACATACAAGACACCTGTCAGTAAGGACACACACAAGACACCTGTCAGTAAGGACACACATACAAGACACCTGTCAGTAAGGACACACACAAGACACCTGTCAGTAAGGACACACATACAAGACACCTGTCAGTAAGGACACACACACACACACATACAAGACACCTGTCAGTAAGGACATACACACACACACACACAAGACACCAGTCAGTAAGGACACACACAAGACACCTGTCAGTAAGGACACACACACACACACACAAGACACCTGTCAGTAAGGACACACACAAGACACCTGTCAGTAAGGACACACACAAGACACCTGTCAGTAAGGACACACATACAAGACACCTGTCAGTAAGGACACACACACACATACAAGACACCTGTCAGTAAGGACACACACAAGACACCTGTCAGTAAGGACACACATACAAGACACCTGTCAGTAAGGACACACACACAAGACACCTGTCAGTAAGGACACACACACAAGACACCTGTCAGTAAGGACACACATACAAGACACCTGTCAGTAAGGACACACACACACATACAAGACACCTGTCAGTAAGGACACATACAAGACACCTGTCAGTAAGGACACACACACAAGACACCTGTCAGTAAGGACACACACAAGACACCTGTCAGTAAGGACACACATACAAGACACCTGTCAGTAAGGACACACACACACACATACAAGACACCTGTCAGTAAGGACACACATACAAGACACCTGTCAGTAAGGACACATACAAGACACCTGTCAGTAAGGACACACACAAGACACCTGTCAGTAAGGACACACATACAAGACACCTGTCAGTAAGGACACACACACACACATACAAGACACCTGTCAGTAAGGACATACACAGGACACCTGTCAGTAAGGACACATACAAGACACCTGTCAGTAAGGACACACATACAAGACACCTGTCAGTAAGGACACACACACACATACAAGACACCTGTCAGTAAGGACATACACAAGACACCTGTCAGTAAGGACATACACACACACACAAGACACCTGTCAGTAAGGACACACACAAGACACCTGTCAGTAAGGACACACACACACACACATACAAGACACCTGTCAGTAAGGACATACACACACACACACACAAGACACCAGTCAGTAAGGACACACACAAGACACCTGTCAGTAAGGACACACACACACACACACAAGACACCTGTCAGTAAGGACACACACAAGACACCTGTCAGTAAGGACACACACAAGACACCTGTCAGTAAGGACACACATACAAGACACCTGTCAGTAAGGACACACACACACATACAAGACACCTGTCAGTAAGGACACACACAAGACACCTGTCAGTAAGGACACACATACAAGACACCTGTCAGTAAGGACACACACACAAGACACCTGTCAGTAAGGACACACACACAAGACACCTGTCAGTAAGGACACACATACAAGACACCTGTCAGTAAGGACACACACACACATACAAGACACCTGTCAGTAAGGACACATACAAGACACCTGTCAGTAAGGACACACACACAAGACACCTGTCAGTAAGGACACACACAAGACACCTGTCAGTAAGGACACACATACAAGACACCTGTCAGTAAGGACACACACACACACATACAAGACACCTGTCAGTAAGGACACACATACAAGACACCTGTCAGTAAGGACACATACAAGACACCTGTCAGTAAGGACACACACAAGACACCTGTCAGTAAGGACACACATACAAGACACCTGTCAGTAAGGACACACACACACACATACAAGACACCTGTCAGTAAGGACATACACAGGACACCTGTCAGTAAGGACACATACAAGACACCTGTCAGTAAGGACACACATACAAGACACCTGTCAGTAAGGACACACACACACATACAAGACACCTGTCAGTAAGGACATACACAAGACACCTGTCAGTAAGGACATACACAGGACACCTGTCAGTAAGGACACACACAAGACACCTGTCAGTAAGGACACATACAAGACACAAATTACCACTCCATATACTCACATCTGTGTCTGGACCTTTATCTGCCCCGGGGCAGGAGAACGTGACAAACTCATGGCAGCGCTTATGGACCACGAAGCAGCACACTGTAACGAAAAGACAGAAGAGGAGGTGAGGATGATTTATCACATTATACTCCACAGCTGTACTCACTATTCTGCTGGTGAGGTCACTGTGTACATACATTACATTACTTATCCTGTACTGATCCTGAGTTATATCCTGTATTATACTCCATAGCTGTACTCACTATTCTGCTGGTGAGGTCACTGTGTGCATACATTACATTACTTATCCTGTACTGATCCTGAGTTATATCCTGTATTATACCCCAGAGCTGTACTCACTATTCTGCTGGTGAGGTCACTGTGTACATACATTACATTACTTATCCTGTACTGATCCTGAGTTATATCCTGTATTATACCCCAGAGCTGTACTCACTATTCGGCTGGTGAGGTCACTGTGTACATACATTACATTACTTATCCTGTACTGATCCTGAGTTATATCCTGTATTATACTCCAGAGCTGTACTCACTATTCTGCTGGTGAGGTCACTGTGTACATACATTACATTACTTATCCTGTACTGATCCTGAGTTATATCCTGTATTATACTCCAGAGCTGTACTCACTATTCTGCTGGTGAGGTTACTGTATATACATTACATTACTTATCCTGTACTGATCCTGAGTTATATCCTGTATTATACCCCAGAGCTGTACTCACTCTTCTGCTGGTGAGATCACTGTGTACATACATTACATTACTTATCCTGTACTGATCCTGAGTTATATCCTGTATTATACCCCAGAGCTGTACTCACTATTCTGCTGGTGAGGTCACTGTGTGCATACATTACATTACTTATCCTGTACTGATCCTGAGTTATATCCTGTATTATACCCCAGAGCTGTACTCACTATTCTGCTGGTGAGGTCACTGTGTACATACATTACATTACTTATCCTGTACTGATCCTGAGTTATATCCTGTATTATACCCCAGAGCTGTACTCACTATTCTGCTGGGGAGATCACTGTATACATACATTACATTACTTATCCTGTACTGATCCTGAGTTATATCCTGTATTATACTCCAGAGCTGTACTCACTATTCTGCTGGTGAGATCACTGTGTACATACATTACATTACTTATCCTGTACTGATCCTGAGTTATATCCTGTATTATACTCCAGAGCTGTACTCACTATTCTGCTGGTGAGGTCACTGTGTACATACATTACATCACTTATCCTGTACTGATCCTGAGTTATATCCTGTATTATACTCCAGAGCTGTACTCACTATTCTGCTGGTGAGGTCACTGTGTACATACATTACATCACTTATCCTGTACTGATCCTGAGTTATATCCTGTATTATACTCCAGAGCTGTACTCACTATTCTGCTGGTGAGGTCACTGTGTACATACATTACATTACTTATCCTGTACTGATCCTGAGTTATATCCTGTATTATACTCCAGAGCTGTACTCACTATTCTGCTGGGGAGATCACTGTGCACATACATTACTTATCCTGTACTGATCCTGAGTTATATCCTGTATTATACTCCACAGCTGTACTCACTATTCTGCTGGTGAGGTCACTGTGTATATACATTACATTACTTATCCTGTACTGATCCTGAGTTATATCTTGTATTATACTCCAGAGCTGTACTCACTATTCTGCTGGTGAGGTCACTGTGTACATACATTACATTACTTATCCTGTACTGATCCTGAGTTATATCCTGTATTATACTCCACAGCTGTACTCACTATTCTGCTGGTGAGGTCACTGTGTACATACATTACTTATCCTGTACTGATCCTGAGTTATATCCTGTATTATACTCCACAGCTGTACTCACTATTCTGCTGGTGAGGTCACTGTGTACATACATTACATTACTTATCCTGTACTGATCCTGAGTTATATCCTGTATTATACTCCACAGCTGTACTCACTATTCTGCTGGTGAGGTCACTGTGTACATACATTACTTATCCTGTACTGATCCTGAGTTATATCCTGTATTATACTCCAGAGCTGTACTCACTATTCTGCTGGTGAGGTCACTGTGTACATACATTACATTACTTATCCTGTACTGATCCTGAGTTATATCCTGTATTATACTCCACAGCTGTACTCACTATTCTGCTGGTGAGGTCACTGTGTACATACATTACATTACTTATCCTGTACTGATCCTGAGTTATATCCTGTATTATACCCCAGAGCTGTACTCACTATTCTGCTGGTGAGATCACTGTGTACATACATTACATTACTTATCCTGTACTGATCCTGAGTTATATCCTGTATTATACCCCAGAGCTGTACTCACTATTCTGCTGGTGAGGTCACTGTGTACATACATTACATTACTTATCCTGTACTGATCCTGAGTTATATCCTGTATTATACTCCACAGCTGTACTCACTATTCTGCTGGTGAGGTCACTGTGTACATACATTACATTACTTATCCTGTACTGATCCTGAGTTATATCCTGTATTATACTCCAGAGCTGTACTCACTATTCTGCTGGTGAGGTCACTGTGTACATACATTACATTACTTATCCTGTACTGATCCTGAGTTATATCCTGTATTATACTCCAGAGCTGTACTCACTATTCTGCTGGTGAGATCACTGTGTACATTACATTACTTATCCTGTACTGATCCTGAGTTATATCCTGTATTATACTCCAGAGCTGTACTCACTATTCTGCTGGTGAGGTCACTGTGTACATACATTACATTACTTATCCTGTACTGATCCTGAGTTATATCCTGTATTATACTCCAGAGCTGTACTCACTATTCTGCTGGTGAGGTCACTGTGTATATTACATTACTTATCCTGTACTGATCCTGAGTTATATCCTGTATTATACTCCAGAGCTGTACTTACTATTCTGCTGGTGAGATCACTGTGTACATACATTACATTACTTATCCTGTACTGATCCTGAGTTATATCCTGTATTATACTCCAGAGCTGTACTCACTATTCTGCTGGGGAGATCACTGTGTACATACATTACATTACTTATCCTGTACTGATCCTGAGTTATATCCTGTATTATACCACAGAGCTGTACTCACTATTCTGCTGGTGAGGTAACTGTGTACATACATTACATTACTTATCCTGTACTGATCCTGAGTTATATCCTGTATTATACTCCAGAGCTGTACTCACTATTCTGCTGGTGAGGTCACTGTGTACATACATTACATTACTTATCCTGTACTGATCCTGAGTTATATCCTGTATTATACTCCAGAGCTGCACTCACTATTCTGCTGGTGAGGTCACTGTGTACATACATTACATTACTTATCCTGTACTGATCCTGAGTTATATCCTGTATTATATCCCAGAGCTGTACTCACTATTCTGCTGGTGAGGTCACTGTGTACATTCATTACATTACTTATCCTGTACTGATCCTGAGTTATATCCTGTATTATACTCCAGAGCTGTACTCACTATTCTGCTGGTGAGGTCACTGTGTACATACATTACATTACTTATCCTGTACTTATCCTGAGTTATATCCTGTATTATACTCCAGAGCTGCACTCACTCTTCTGCTGGTGAGATCATTAAAGGGTAGACCAGTCTTTTGTTAATACAATGTAACAAACCCACATCTGTGAGAACTATCAGTCTGGTCAGGGTTCTTCATCTATTTCCCCCTATAATACATTGGAGAATAGTAGTAGTAAGTCCAGGTCACCGTACAATCGCCCCGCGCTCGGACCGTGTCAGACACAAAGGCAGCAAAGAGAAATGTCCAGAAATGTAATAGCACCAAAATCTTCGTTATTGCATAAATGCAGCAAACAGGAATAAAGTGACGCGTTTCAGGAGTCCATTCGCACCTTAGTCGTACTTTTATAATAATAAGGCTGCTCTCACACTATGAGCATTCATCCGTTATTAACGTCCACTTTCTGTATACTAGCGGCTGTACGATAGCGTCTGTACGATACCGGCCGTACGATAGCGGCCGTATACTAGCGGACGTATACTAGCGGACGTATGACAGCGGACGTATACTAGCGGACGTATGACAGCGGACGTATGACAGCGGACGTATGACAGCGGACGTATACTAGCGGACGTATACTAGCGGACGTATGACAGCGGACGTATACTAGCGGACGTATACTAGCGGACGTATGACAGCGGACGTATACTAGCGGACGTATGACAGCGGACGTATGACAGCGGACGTATGACAGCGGACGTATACTAGCGGACGTATACTAGCGGACGTATGACAGCGGACGTATACTAGCGGACATATGACAGCGGACGTATGACAGCGGACGTATGACAGCGGACGTATACTAGCGGACGTATGACAGCGGACGTATGACAGCGGACGTATGACAGCAGACGTATGACAGCGGACGTATACTAGCGGACGTATGACAGCGGACGTATGACAGCGGACGTATGACAGCGGACGTATACTAGCGGACGTATACTAGCGGACGTATGACAGCGGACGTATACTAGCGGACGTATGACAGCGGACGTATGACAGCGGACGTATGACAGCGGACGTATGACAGCGGACGTATGACAGCGGACGTATGACAGCGGACGTATGACAGCGGACATATACTAGCGGACGTATGACAGCGGACGTATACTAGCGGACGTATACTAGCGGACGTATACTAGCGGACGTATGACAGCGGACGTATGACAGCGGACGTATGACAGCGGACGTATGACAGCGGACGTATACTAGCGGACGTATACTAGCGGACGTATACTAGCGGACGTATACTAGCGGACGTATACTAGCGGACGTATGACAGCGGACGTATGACAGCGGACGTATGACAGCGGACGTATGACAGCGGACGTATGACAGCGGACGTATGACAGCGGACGTATGACAGCGGACGTATGACAGCGGACGTATACTAGCGGACGTATACTAGCGGACGTATGACAGCGGACGTATGACAGCGGACGTATGACAGCGGACGTATACTAGCGGACGTATGACAGCGGACGTATGACAGCGGACGTATGACAGCGGACGTATGACAGCGGACGTATGACAGCGGACGTATGACAGCGGACGTATGACAGCGGACGTATGACAGCGGACGTATACTAGCGGACGTATGACAGCGGACGTATCATAGCGGATACTCCCATCATGGAAACAAGTCTGTACCATGATGGGAGTAGTAGTAGTAGTCCCTCTGCACTGCAGGAGTATGTTCATGATGGGAGTAGTAGTAGTCCCCCAGCACTGCAGGAGTCTGCACCATGATGGGAGTAGTAGTCCCTCAGCACTGCAGGAGTCTGTACCATGATGGGAGGAGTAGCAGTAGTAGTCCCTCAGCACTGCAGGAGTCTGTACCATGATGGGAGTAGTAGTCCCTCAGCACTGTAGGAGTCTGCACCATGATGGGAGTAGTAGTCCCTCAGCACTGCAGGAGTTTGTACCATGATGGGAGTAGTAGTAGTCCCTCAGCACTGCAGGAGTCTGTACCGTGATGGGAGTAGTAGTCCCCCAGCACTGCAGGAGTCTGTACCATGATGGGAGTAGTAGTCCCCCAGCACTACAGCAGTCTGTTCCATGATGGGAGTAGTAGTCCCCCAGCACTGCAGGAGTCTGTATCATGATGGTAGTAGTAGTAGTAGTCCCCCAGCACTGCAGGAGTCTGTACCATGATGGGAGTAGTAGTAGACCCTCAGCACTGCAGGAGTCTGTACCATGATGGGAGTAGCAGTAGTCCCTCAGCACTGCAGGAGTCTGTACCATGATGGGAGTAGTAGTCCCCCAGCACTGCAGGAGTCTGTACCATGATGGGAGTAGTAGTAGACCCTCAGCACTGCAGGAGTCTGTACCATGATGGGAGTAGCAGTAGTCCCCCAGCACTGCAGGAGTCTGTATCATGATGGTAGTAGTAGTAGTAGTCCCCCAGCACTGCAGGAGTCTGTACCATGATGGGAGTAGTAGTAGTCCCTCAGCACTGCAGGAGTCTGTACCATGATGGGAGTAGTAGTCCCTCAGCACTGCAGGAGTCTGTACCATGATGGGAGTAGTAGTCCTCCAGCACTGCAGGGGTCTGTTCCATGATGGGAGTAGTAGTCGTCCCTCAGCACTGCAGGAGTCTGTACCATGATGTGAGTAGTAGTCCCCCAGCACTGCAGGAGTCTGTTCCATGATGGGAGGAGTAGTAGTAGTCCCCCAGCACTGCAGGAGTCTGTACCATGATGGGAGTAGTAATCCCCCAGCACTGCAGGAGTCTGTTCCATGATGGGAGTAGTAGTCGTCCCTCAGCCCTGCAGGAGTCTGTACCATGATGGGAGTAGTAGTCCCCCAGCACTGCAGGAGTCTGTTCCATGATGGGAGGAGTAGTCGTCCCTCAGCACTGCAGGAGTCTGTACCATGATGGGAGTAGTAGTCCCTCAGCACTGCAGGAGTCTGTACCATGATGGGAGTAGTAGTCCCTCAGCACTGCAGGAGTCTGTACCATGATGGGAGTAGTAGTCCCTCAGCACTGCAGGAGTCTGTACCATGATGGGAGTAGTAGTCCCTCAGCACTGCAGGAGTCTGTATCATGATGGGAGTAGTAGTCCCTCAGCACTGCAGGAGTCTGTACCATGATGGGAGTAGTAGTCCCCCAGCACTGCAGGAGTCTGTTCCATGATGGGAGTAGTAGTCGTCCCTCAGCACTGCAGGAGTCTGTACCATGATGGGAGTAGTAGTCCCCCAGCACTGCAGGAGTCTGTTCCATGATGGGAGTAGTAGTCGTCCATCAGCCCTGCAGGAGTCTGTACCATGATGGGAGTAGTAGTCCCCCAGCACTGCAGGAGTCTGTTCCATGATGGGAGTAGTAGTAGTCCCCCAGCACTGCAGGAGTCTGTTCCATGATGGGAGTTGTAGTCGTCTCTCAGCCCTGCAGGAGTCTGTTCCATGATGGGAGGAGTAGTAGTCCCTCAGCACTGCAGGAGCCTGTACCATGATGGGAGTAGTAGTCGTCCCCCAGCACTGCAGGAGTCTGTACCATGATGGGAGTAGTAGTCGTCCCTCAGGACTGCAGGAGTCTGTTCTATGATGGGAGTAGTAGTCCCTCAGTACTGCAGGAGCCTGTACCATGATGGGAGTAGTAGTCTGTTCCATGATGGGAGTAGTAGTAGTAGTCCCCCAGCACTGCAGGAGTCTGTACCATGATGGGAGTAGTAGTCGTCCCCCAGCACTGCAGGAGTCTGTTCCATGATGGGAGGAGTAGTAGTAGTCCCCCAGCACTGCAGGAGTCTGTTCCATGATGGGAGTAGTAGTAGTAGTCCCCCAGCACTGCAGGAGTCTGTTCCATGATGGGAGTAGTAGTAGTCCCTCAGCACTGCAGGAGTCTGTACCATGATGGGAGTAGTAGTCCCCCAGCACTGCAGGAGTCTGTCCCATGATGGGAGTAGTAGTCGTCCCTCAGCACTGCAGGAGTCTGTACCATGCTGGGAGTAGTAGTCCCCCAGCACTGCAGGAGTCTGTTCCATGATGGCAATAGTAGTAGTAGTCCCTCAGCACTGCAGGAGTCTGTACCATGATGAGAGTAGTAGTCCCTCAGCACTGCAGGAGTCTGTACCATGATGGGAGTAGTAGTCCCCCAGCACTGCAGGAGTCTGTTCCATGATGGGAGTAGTAGTCGTCCCTCAGGACTGCAGGAGTATGTTCTATGATGGGAGTAGTAGTCCCTCAGTACTGCAGGAGTCTGTACCATGATGGGAGTAGTAGTCTGTTCCATGATGGGAGTAGTAGGAGTAGTAGTCCCCCAGCACTGCAGGAGTCTGTACCATGATGGGAGTAGTAGTCGTCCCTCAGCACTGCAGGAGGCTGTACCATGATGGGAGTAGTAGTCCCCCAGCACTGCAGGAGTCTGTTCCATGATGGGAGTAGTAGTAGTTAGGGAGTAGTAGGGAGTAGAGGTCAGAAGTAATAATGGATATTATAAACCAGACGGGTGACATAAAGACTCCTCCATCCCCCATAGACTGAATGTTAGAAATGTAGGTGTTTGTGACGGGAGAACGATTGGTGCGCGAGACGATAATTCATTATTCCTGACCGGATTATAACGGATTAACCACAATATCCCAGAGACTTGAATGGATTGTTTAATGGCCGCTTAACATGGGTTTTGTGAGGGACGTTTAATAACGGATGAATGTGTGAGAGCAGCCGTAACCATCCATGGACGACACCTGAAACGCGTCGCTTTATTCCTGTTTGCTGCTTTTATACAAGAAAGAAGATTTGGGCGCTATTACCTCGCTGGGCATCTCTGTCTGCTCCAATACACTGTAACAAACCATCTGCTGCGGGCACATTTATCTCCGGAGGTGAAACAGTGTAAGGATGATGCGGTAGGACACATATGTTACGGGTCTGAGCACTGAGCGCAGCGCCGTTTCATTTCCCACTTGGTGATTTGTCACAGGCGGCTGCAGAGCGAGCAGGTGGGAGACACATCCGAGAGGCAGGTGAGGTCCTGGGGGTCCGTACTGAGGTCTGGGGACCCCGCAGGAAGTCAGGATCAGCGATCACTGCGCATTGTGAGACACAGTCTGGGGACCCCGCAGGAAGTCAGGATCAGCGATCACTGCGCATTGTGAGACACAGTCTGGGGACCCGCAGGAAGTCAGGATCAGCGATCACTGCGCATTGTGAGACACAGTCTGGGGACCCCGCAGGAAGTCAGGATCAGCGATCACTGCGCATTGTGAGATCAGTGGGGGACACCACCTCTATATACAAGATATTACTGTGTATTGTGAGATCAGTGGGGAACACCACCTCTATATACAAGATATTACTGTGTATTGTGAGATCAGTGGGGGACACCACCTCTATATATAAGATATTACTGTGTATTGTGAGATCAGTGGGGGACACCACCTCTATATACAAGATATGACTGTGTATTGTGAGATCAGTGGGGGACACCACCTCTATATATAAGATATTACTGTGTATTGTGAGATCAGTGGGGGACACCACCTCTATATACAAGATATTACTGTGTATTGAGATCAGTGGTGGACACCACCTCTATATACAAGATATTACTGTGTATTGTGAGATCAGTGGGGGACACCACCTCTATATACAAGATATTACTGTGTATTGTAAGATCAGTGAGGGACACCCCCTCTATATATAAGATATGACTGTGTATTGTAAGATCAGTGAGGGACACCACCTCTATATATAAGATATTACTGTGTATTGAGATCAGTGGTGGGCACCACCTCTATATATATATAAGATATGACTGTGTATTGTAAGATCAGTGAGGGACACCACCTCTATATATAAGATATTACTGTGTATTGAGATCAGTGGTGGGCACCACCTCTATATATATATAAGATATGACTGTGTATTGAGATCAGTGGTGGACACCACCTCTATATATATAAGATATGACTGTGTATTGTGAGATCAGTGGGGGACACCACCTCTATCTACAAGATATGACTGTGTATTGTGAGATCAGTGGGGGACACCACCTCTATCTACAAGATATGACTGTGTATTGTGAGATCAGTGGGGGACACCACCTCTATCTACAAGATATGACTGTGTATTGTGAGATCAGTGGGGGACACCACCTCTATCTACAAGATATTACTGTGTATTGTGAGATCAGTGGGGGACACCACCTCTATATACAAGATATTACTGTGTATTGTGAGATCAGTGGGGGACACCACCTCTATATATAAGATATTACTGTGTATTGTGAGATCAGTGTGGGACACCCCCTCTATATACAAGATATTACTGTGTATTGTAAGATCAGTGAGGGACACCACCTCTATATATAAGATATGACTGTATATTATAAGATCAGTGAGGGACACCACCTCTATATATAAGATATTACTGTGTATTGAGATCAGTGGTGGACACCACCTCTATATATATAAGATATGACTGTGTATTGTGAGATCAGTGGGGGACACCACCTCTATATATAAGATATGACTGTGTATTGTGAGATCAGTGGGGGACACCACCTCTATATATAAAATATTACTGTGTATTGTGAGATCAGTGGGGGACACCACCTCTATATATAAGATATGACTGCGCATTGTGAGATCAGTGGGGGACACCACCTCTATATATATAAGATATGACTGTGTATTGTGAGATCAGTGGGGGACACCACCTCTATATACAAGATATTACTGTGTATTGTGAGATCAGTGAGGGACACCACCTCTATATATAAGATATGACTGTGTATTGTGAGATCAGTGGGGGGTGCAGGAGGACACGCCCCCACCCCCATGCTGGGCCCCCGCCTGTTGTGTAATGATCACTTAGGCTGCGGACTCTGCGTACTGCGTCGCTATAATCGCGTTTTGGGGCTTTTTTCCAATCTCTGAAGAGGAATAAACATCTCATCCACTTAGAGGGAAACACGAAAATCATCTCAGCAAAATTAAATTAGTCTTAATGGTAAAAGCGGAGAACGGCGTCCGGCCGGAGACTGAGCGCTGAATGGATCTGACCGCAAACCGGAGGACGGGAAATGAGAGAACAGTCACATGACCAACCACGCCCGGAAAATGGAGCGTCTCCAGCATATACAACATAAATCCCCTCCACATCATCAGGGGGCGGGGCTGTGACCACATGACATTATATTACTATTATATCAGTGATGTCATACAGGGGGTGGGGCTGTGACCACATGACATATTACTATTATATTATATCAGTGATGTCATACAGGGGGCGGGGCTGTGATCACATGTCATTATATTACTATTATATTATATCAGTGATGTCATACAGGGGCGGGGCTGTGATCACATGTCACTATATTACTATTATATTATATCAGTGATGTCATACAGGGGGCGGGGCTGTGATCACATGTCATTATATTACTATTATATTATATCAGTGATGTCTTACAGGGGGCGGGGCTGTGACCACATGACATTATATTACTATTATATCAGTGATGTCATACAGGGGGCGGGGCTGGGACCACATGTCATTATATTACTATTATATTATATCAGTGATGTCTTACAGGGGGCGGGGCTGGGACCACATGTCATTATATTACTATTATATTACATCAGTGATGTCATACAGGGGCTGGGCTGTGATCACGTCACTTTATTACTATTATATTATATCAGTGATGTCATACAGGGGGCGGGGCTGTGATCACATGTCATTATATTACTATTATATTATATCAGTGATGTCTTACAGGGGGCGGGGCTGTAATCACATGTCATTATATTACTATTATATTACATCAGTGATGTCATACAGGGGGTGGGGCTGTGACCACATGACATATTACTATTATATTATATCAGTGATGTCATACAGGAGGCGGGGCTGTGATCACATGTTATATTACTATTATATTATATCAGTGATGTCATACAGGAGGCGGGGCTGTGATCACATGTCATTATATTACTATTATATTATATCAGTGATGTCATACAGGGGCGGGGCTGTGACCACATGTCACTTTATTACTATTATATTATATCAGTGATGTCATACAGGGGCGGGGCTGTGATCACATGTCACTTTATTACTATTATATTATATCAGTGATGTCATACAGGGGCGGGGCTGTGATCACATGTCATTATATTACTATTATATTATATCAGTGATGTCATACAGGGGGCAGGGCTGTGATCACATGTCATTATATTACTATTATATTATATCAGTGATGTCATACAGGGGGCAGGGCTGTGATCACATGTCATTATATTACTATTATATTATATCAGTGATGTCATACAGGGGGCGGGGCTGTGATGACATGTCCTTATATTACTATTATGTTATATCAGTGATGTCATACAGGGGGCGGGGCTGGGACCACATGTCATTATATTACTATTATATGATATCAGTGATGTCATTATATTACTATTATATTGTATCAGTGATATACAGGGGCGGGGCTGTAATCACATGTCATTATATTACTATTATATCAGTGATGTCATATAGGGGCGGGGCTGTGATCACAGGTCATTATATTACTATTCTATCAGTGATGTCATACAGGAGGCGGGGCTGTAATCACGTCATTATATTATATCAGTGATGTCATACAGGAGGCGGGGTTGTAATCCCATGTCATCATCTTACTATTATATTATATCAGTGATGTCATACAGGGGGCGGGGCTGTGACCACATATCACTGATATAATATAATAGTAATATAATGACATGGGATTACAGCCCCGCCTCCTGTATGACATCACTGATATAATGTAATAGTAATATAATGATGCCATACAGGGGGCGGGGCTGTGATCACATGTCATCATATTATATCAGTGATGTCATACAGGGGGCGGGGCTGTGATCACGTCATTATATTACTATTATATTATATCCGTGATGTCACACAGGGGGCGGGGCTGTGATCACGTCAGTATATTATATCAGTGATGTCATACAGGGGGCGGGGCTGTGATCACGTCATTATATTACTATTATATTATATCCGTGATGTCACACAGGGGGCGGGGCTGTGATCACATGTCAGTATATTATATCAGTGATGTCATACAGGGGGCGGGGCTGTGATCACATGTCAGTATATTATATCAGTGATGTCATACAGGGGGTGGGGCTGTGATCACGTCATTATATTATATCAGTGATGTCATACAGGGGGCGGGGCTGTGATCACATGTCAGTATATTATATCAGTGATGTCATACAGGGGGTTTGACCCATACAGGACACGCCTCCTGCTCGCTCCTATTCTGTACACTGAATACACTGGGTATATAATCAGTTGCTCGTCTATCACGCCTATATTAAAGTGACAGCTTTCAGATGTTCCTGCACAGCAGAGCTGGGCGCTGACACTGACCTGCTCTCGGTCCCCCCCCCCACTTAATGTAATTGCCTCTGCCCCTCTTCTATCCGGGTCGCACACGCCATCTAATCCAGCGTCTGGTGAATTATTCTCCATCCAGAACGCTCATTACGGTTGATTACATTATAGGGGGATCGGCGCACGCAAGATGGAGCCCTTAGTGGTATATAAAATATCACACACAGTGTCACCGCAACTGGATAACACAAATCACGCCACAATACTCAGTGCCACCAATGTCCTCATTACTCACTGATACCTGCTGAAGGTTCAGGTGCCATGTGAGGGCTAAACCATCAGACAGGGTGGGCACTGTGCCATGCTGGACCACCAGCTGTATAGTATATATCATGGGAAGCCGGGGGTGTTCATACAGACCCCAGTACAGAGGAGGATCTCAGATGGTGTCCACTAATGAGGACACAGTGAGGAGAAGACCCATGAGCAGAAGGTCTATCACTCTCCCTAACACCAGGATTGTCAGGGGCCACAAAGAGTCCATGGAGCTCAGGAGATAATCACCGGGTCAGTAGAAAACAGCAGAAGATCAAACGTCAACCCCCATCTCTGATCTGAGGCAGAATAGTCAAAGTCATCAGAGTAGACTGTATTCCTGGACATTTCCCACCATAGAACCAGAAAGTCTACGTGCACCCTCTTCATATACCCCACACCCTCACTGAGCCCCCTCATCAGATGTCTCCCACCATAAGGAGGACAAAGAAGACAGGGAATGGTACAGGAGGCCACCAGAGGAAGCCTACAACACGAGAGGCCACCAGAGGAAGCCTACAACACGAGAGGCCACCAGAGGAAGCCTACAACACGGGAGGCCACCAGAGGAAGCCTACAACACGAGAGGCCACCAGAGGAAGTCTACAACACGAGAGGCCACCAGAGGAAGCCTACAACACGAGAGGCCACCAGAGGAAGCCTACAACACGAGAGGCCACCAGAGGAAGCCTACAACACGAGAGGCCACCAGAGGAAGCGTACAACACGGGAGGCCACCAGAGGAAGCGTACAACACGGGAGGCCACCAGAGGAAGCCTACAACACGAGAGGCCACCAGAGGAAGTCTACAACACGAGAGGCCACCAGAGGAAGCCTACAACACGAGAGGCCACCAGAGGAAGCCTACAACACGAGAGGCCACCAGAGGAAGCCTACAACACGAGAGGCCACCAGAGGAAGCGTACAACACGAGAGGCCACCAGAGGAAGCGTACAACACGGGAGGCCACCAGAGGAAGCGTACAACACGAGAGGCCACCAGAGGAAGCCTACAACACGAGAGGCCACCAGAGGAAGCGTACAACACGAGAGGCCACCAGAGGAAGCGTACAACACGGGAGGCCACCAGAGGAAGCGTACAACACGAGAGGCCACCAGAGGAAGCCTACAACACGAGAGGCCACCAGAGGAAGCCTACAACACGAGAGGCCACCAGAGGAAGCGTACAACACGGGAGGCCACCAGAGGAAGCGTACAACACGGGAGGCCACCAGAGGAAGCCTACAACACGAGAGGCCACCAGAGGAAGCCTACAACACGAGAGGCCACCAGAGGAAGCCTACAACACGAGAGGCCACCAGAGGAAGCCTACAACACGAGAGGCCACCAGAGGAAGCCTACAACACGAGAGGCCACCAGAGGAAGCGTACAACACGAGAGGCCACCAGAGGAAGCGTACAACACGAGAGGCCACCAGAGGAAGCCTACAACACGAGAGGCCACCAGAGGAAGCCTACAACACGAGAGGCCACCAGAGGAAGCCTACAACACGAGAGGCCACCAGAGGAAGCCTACAACACGAGAGGCCACCAGAGGAAGCGTACAACACGGGAGGCCACCAGAGGAAGCCTACAACACGAGAGGCCACCAGAGGAAGCCTACAACACGAGAGGCCACCAGAGGAAGCCTACAATACAGGCCGCCAGTATAAATTGAGTTAACCGAGCAAGAAGCCAGACTCAAGACAGATGGACCGGTCGGTCGCTTTGGTCTCCGTTTGAAGGCTGCGCTCTGTGCTAATGATGTCATCGCTCTTTCTGAACCCGCCGCTTACTTGAGCTGGTGGTGTCATCAGTTAAGAGGCCAAAAAGATGGCCGCCGGCACTGAACAAAAAGTCAGGCGGACTTAACCCTTTCTCGCGTCCCTGCAGGTCAGCAAGCATGGTTACTATGGAAACTGCCTGGAAAGCAGATCGGCATTACTATACAAGTGATCATGTAACGCTCTGTGCCTCAAACCTGGTGCAAAACTACTACTCCCATCCCTTCGGCTGTCAGGGCATGTTGGGAGATGTAGTTTTGCAACTGTTGGGGAGCCACAGGTTCAAAAAAACAAGCTTAGATACCTGGCGGTACAACCCTGGTAACCTAAGAAGCCTTCCAGTCAGAACCTGTAACGGCAGCCATATTGGTTATCACCCAACTTTCCCAGACCTGATGGGATGATCTGCTATAGTTACGAGTGATAGCGCAGAGGGGCCAGGGGAGATGGTGGCCAGCAGCGTGCTTCCTCCTCCGCCCGCACTTATCTCTCCATCACAACAGGAAATGAAATATTCCCAGAGCCGAGAGCGTCTGAGCGCCACATCCAGACACGCAGCCTTAAAGGGCCGGCGCAGGGAAACGTACAGCAGCTATAGACTATGCAGGGTTAACCCCAGGGGATTGTGGGTATTAAAAGAATTACAGGAAGACATTAAAGGTTTAAGTGATTAAATGACAATTCATTAATGAGATGTAATCAATGAGACGAGCGAAGCGCCGCAGCAGCCGGGCCCCCGCCGGATCAGCCCCATAAGCCGCCACTAATCCCTGGACCATGATACTGTGCACTTATGTACCACCTGCCGCCCCCCAGCAAGTGCCAACGACCAGTATCTAAGCGTGATACCAACATCCCAGGATATGAAATACTGTCTGCAGAGCTATGTATCTAATTCTATCACATGACACTATGTATCCAAGCCTCTCTGTGTCCATGTGTCTATCTGCTGAGCTGTGTATGTAATCCTATTATCTATGATACTTTCTGCATCTGCGTATCTAAGCTTCTAGTGTGATACTGTGATGAAATGGATTCAATCCTGTTGTGATACTGTGATATGAGAATCTAATCCAATGTTGTGTGATATCATCTGAGAGTCTGTATCTAGTCTTAAGTAATGATACTGTATGATGAGCTGTATCTAACCCTATGTAGTGTGATACGGTCTCATGAGCTGTATCTAATCCTATGTAGTATGATACGGTCTGATGAGCTGTATCTGATCCTAAGTAGTGTGATAAGGTCTGATGAGCTGTATCTGACCCTATGTAGTGTGATACGGT
Source organism: Hyla sarda (assembly GCF_029499605.1). NCBI lineage: Eukaryota > Metazoa > Chordata > Amphibia > Anura > Hylidae > Hyla > Hyla sarda. The sequence continues at coordinate 106,289 of NW_026610764.1, forward strand.
GAGATGAGCTGTATCTAATCCTATGTAGTATCATACGGTCTGATGAGCTGTATCTGATCCTATGTAGTATGATACGGTCTGATGAGCTGTATCTGATCCTAAGTAGTGTGATAAGGTCTGATGAGCTGTATCTAATCCTATGTAGTATCATACGGTCTGATGAGCTGTATCTGATCCTATGTAGTATGATACGGTCTGATGAGCTGTATCTGATCCTATGTAGTGTGATACGGTCTGATGAGCTGTATCTGATCCTATGTAGTGTGATACGGTCTGATGAGCTGTATCTAATCCTATGTAGTATGATATGGTCTGATGAGCTGTATCTAATCCTATGTAGTGTGATACGGTGAGATGAGCTGTATCTGATCCTATGTAGTGTGATATGGTCTGATGAGCTGTATCTAATCCTATGTAGTGTGATATGGTCTGATGAGCTGTATCTAATCCTATGTAGTATGATACGGTCTGATGAGCTGTATCTGATCCTATGTAGTGTGATACGGTCTGATGAGCTGTATCTAATCCTATGTAGTATGATATGGTCTGATGAGCTGTATCTAATCCTATGTAGTGTGATAAGGTCTGATGAGCTGTATCTGATCCTATGTAGTGTGATACGGTCTCATGAGCTGTATCTAATCCTATGTAGTATGATACGGTCTGATGAGCTGTATCTAATCCTATGTAGTGTGATACGGTCTGATGAGCTGTATCTAATCCTATGTAGTGTGATACGGTCTGAAGAGCTGTATCTAATCCTATGTAGTGTGATACGGTCTGATGAGCTGTATCTGATCCTATGTAGTATGATACGGTCTGATGAGCTGTATCTAATCCTATGTAGTGTGATACGGTCTGATGAGCTGTATCTAATCCTATGTAGTGTGATACGGTCTGATGAGCTGTATCTGATCCTATGTAGTATGATACGGTCTGATGAGCTGTATCTAATCCTATGTAGTGTGATACGGTCTGATGAGCTGTATCTGATCCTATGTAGTATGATACGGTCTGATGAGCTGTATCTGATCCTATGTAGTGTGATACGGTCTGATGAGCTGTATCTGATCCTATGTAGTGTGATACGGTGAGATGAGCTGTATCTGATCCTATGTAGTGTGATACGGTCTGATGAGCTGTATCTGATCCTATGTAGTATGATACGGTCTGATGAGCTGTATCTGATCCTATGTAGTATGATACGGTCTGATGAGCTGTATCTAATCCTATGTAGTGTGATACGGTCTGATGAGCTGTATCTGATCCTATGTAGTATGATACGGTCTGATGAGCTGTATCTGATCCTATGTAGTGTGATACGGTCTGATGAGCTGTATCTGATCCTATGTAGTGTGATACGGTGAGATGAGCTGTATCTGATCCTATGTAGTGTGATACGGTCTGATGAGCTGTATCTGATCCTATGTAGTATGATACGGTCTGATGAGCTGTATCTGATCCTATGTAGTATGATACGGTCTGATGAGCTGTATCTAATCCTATGTAGTGTGATAAGGTCTGATGAGCTGTATCTGATCCTATGTAGTGTGATATGGTCTGATGAGCTGTATCTGATCCTATGTAGTATGATACGGTCTGATGAGCTGTATCTAATCCTATGTAGTGTGATAAGGTCTGATGAGCTGTATCTAATCCTATGTAGTGTGATAAGGTCTGATGAGCTGTATCTAATCCTATGTAGTGTGATACGGTCTGATGAGCTGTATCTGATCCTATGTAGTATGATAAGGTCTGATGAGCTGTATCTAATCCTATGTAGTGTGATAAGGTCTGATGAGCTGTATCTAATCCTATGTAGTGTGATAAGGTCTGATGAGCTGTATCTAATCCTATGTAGTGTGATACGGTGAGATGAGCTGTATCTGATCCTATGTAGTATGATACGGTCTGATGAGCTGTATCTGATCCTATGTAGTGTGATACGGTCTCATGAGCTGTATCTAATCCTATGTAGTATGATACGGTCTGATGAGCTGTATCTGATCCTCTTTTACCGTAGTATAACACCCGATGTGGCGGTGGATCCTCCAGGGGGCGCTGCGGTCCACGCTCTGTTCTTTTTGCGCTGACAGGAACTTTCCTTAACACTCGGTAATTTGTGGAATAAATGGGCCCAGAGCTGAAAATAAAATCTGCTGCTTTATATGCTGAGTGCTGAGCCCTGCAGGGGGCGCCACACAATGCACAGCAGACTTTCCAGCGTGTGGGGGACACGGCCGCTCAGTCTCCATACAAAGGACGCCATTCCCACGCAGCCTCAACCTGAGCTTTTATACGGCTAAAATTAACTTCTGTACAGTACAGGAAACACAGTGTACCCGAGCCTGCGATACACCACCCCCAGAGATACAGACCTGACCCAGCCTCCAGTCACCTCTACAGCTGCACTCACTATTCTGCTGTTACATCATGTCTTATCCTACAGAGCTGCACTCACTATTCTGCTGTTACATCATGTCTTATCCCCCAGAGCTGCACTCACTATTCTGCTGTTACATCATGTCTATCCTCCAGAGCTGCACTCACTATTCTGCTGTTACATCATGTCTATCCTCCAGAGCTGCACTCACTTTTCTGCTGTTACATCATGTCTTATCCTCCAGAGCTGCACTCACTATTCTGCTGTTACATCATGTCTATCCTCCAGAGCTGCACTCACTTTTCTGCTGTTACAATCATGTCTATCCTCCAGAGCTGCACTCACTATTCTGCTGTTACATCATGTCTTATCCTCCAGAGCTGCACTCACTATTCTGCTGTTACATCATGTCTTATCCTCCAGAGCTGCCCTCACTATTCTGCTGTTACATCATGTCTTTTCCTCCACAGCTGCACTCACTATTCTGCTGTTACATCATGTCTTATCCTCCATAGCTGCACTCACTATTCTGCTGTTACATCATGTCTTATCCTCCAGAGCTGCACTCTCTATTCTGCTGTTACATTATGTCTTATCCTCCAGAGCTGCACTCACTATTCTGCTGTTACATCATGTCTTATCCTCCACAGCTGCACTCACTATTCTGCTGTTACATCATGTCTTATCCTCCAGAGCTGCACTCACTATTCTGCTGTTACATCATGTCTTATTCTCCAGAGCTGCACTCACTATTCTGCTGTTACATCATGTCTTATCCTCCACAGCTGCACTCACTATTCTGCTGTTACATCATGTCTTATCCTCCAGAGCTGCACTCACTATTCTGCTGTTACATCAGGTCTTATCCACGAGAGCTGCACTCACTATTCTGCTGTTACATCATGTCTTATCCTCCACAGCTGCACTCACTATTCTACTGTTACATCATGTCTTATCCTCCAGAGCTGCACTCACTATTCTGCTGTTACATCATATCTTATCCACCAGAGCTGCACTCACTATTCTGCTGTTACATCATGTCTTATCCTCCAGAGCTGCACTCACTATTCTGCTGTTACATCATGTCTTATCCTCCAGAGCTGCACTCACTATTCTGCTGTTACATCATGTCTTATCCTCCAGAGCTGCACTCACTATTCTGCTGTTACATCATGTCTTACCATACTTGCTCTGGAGGTGACTGGAGGATAAGACATGATGTAACAGCAGAATAGTGAGTGCAGCTCTGGAGGATAAGATATGATGTAACAGCAGAATAGTGAGTGCAACTCTGGAGGATAAGACATGATTTAAAAGCAGAATAGTGAGTGCAGCTCTGGAGGATAAGGCATGATGTAACAGCAGAATAGTGAGTGCAGCTCTGGAGGATAAGACATGATGTAACAGCAGAATAGTTAGTGCAGCTCTGGAGGATAAGACGTGATGTAACAGCAGAATAGTGAGTGCAGCTCTGGAGGATAAGACATGATGTAACAGCAGAATAGTGAGTGCAGCTCTGGAGGATAAGACATGATGTAACAGCAGAATAATGAGTGCAGCTCTGGAGGATAAGACGTGATGTAACAGCAGAATAGTGAGTGCAGCTCTGTAGGATAGGACGTGATGAAACAGCAGAATAGTGAGTGCAGCTCTGTAGGATAGGACGTGATGAAACAGCAGAATAGTGAGTGCAGCTCTGGAGGATAAGACGTGATGTAACAGCAGAATAGTGAGTGCAGCTCTGGAGAATAAGACATGATGTAACAGCAGAACAGTGAGTGCAGCTCTGGAGGATAAGACATGATGTTACAGCAGAACAGTGAGTGCAGCTCTGGAAGATAAGACATGATGTTATAGCAGAACAGTGAGTGCAGCTCTGGAGGATAAGACAGGATGTAACAGCAGAATAGTGAGTGCAGCTCTGGAGGATAAGACATGATGTAACAGCAGAATAGTGAGTGCAGCTCTGGAGGATAAGACAGGATGTAACAGCAGAATAGTGAGTGCAGCTCTGGTGGATAAGACATGATGTAACAGCAGAATAGTGAGTGCAGCTCTGGAGGATAAGACATGATGTAACAGCAGAATAGTGAGTGCAGCTCTGGAGGATAAGACATGATGTAACAGCAGAATAGTGAGTGCAGCTCTGGAGGATAAGACCTGATGTAACAGCAGAATAGTGAGTGTAGCTCTGGAGGATAAGACCTGATGTAACAGCAGAATAGTGAGTGCAGCTCTGGAGGATAAGACGTGATGTAACAGCAGAATAGTGAGTGCAGCTCTGGAGAATAAGACATGATGTAACAGCAGAACAGTGAGTGCAGCTCTGGAGGATAAGACATGATGTTACAGCAGAACAGTGAGTGCAGCTCTGGAGGTGACTGGAGGATAAGACGTGATGTAACAGCAGAATAGTGAGTGCAGCTCTGGGGGATAAGACATGATGTAACAGCAGAATAGTGAGCACAGCTCTGGAGGATAAGACATGATGTACCAGCAGAATAGTGAGTGCAGCTCTGGAGGATAAGACATGATGTAACAGCAGAATAGTGAGTGCAGCTCTGGAGGATAAGACGTGATGTAACAGCAGAATAGTGAGTGCAGCTCTGGAGGATAAGACATGATGTAACAGCAGAACAGTGAGTGCAGCTCTGGAGGATAAGACATGATGTAACAGCAGAATAGTGAGTGCAGCTCTGGAGGATAAGTCATGATGTAACAGCAGAATAGTGAGTGCAGCTCTGGAGGATAAGACATGATGTAACAGCAGAATAGTGAGTGCAGCTCTGGAGGATAAGACGTGATGTAACAGCAGAATAGTGAGTGCAGCTCTGGAGGATAAGACATGATGTAACAGCAGAACAGTGAGTGCAGCTCTGGAGGATAAGACATGGTGTTACAGCAGAACAGTGAGTGCAGCTCTGGAGGTGACTTGAGGAGAATACACCATGTCATGTGACCAGGGTGCACCACTTTACAATGTCCCCAGGGAATAGGACACTAGAGAGGAATTGATGACAGTCCAGGAGGATAAGGCATCTGGGTGGTGTCATGTGGGGCCCCGGGGTCAGGAGGCGGAGCCTTTATTGGAAATAACTTTCCAGATACTTCTGGTTTTTTTTGGCGCCGAGATGAAATTTTTTCAGAAGGAAAAACGAAAACAGTTCAGGAGCTTAAAATAGAGGAACTGGTCGCACTGGTCCCAGCTGAACTAACCAGTCTGACTACTGGGCAAAACGCACAAGCGCCGGAGAGAGCGGGCCCCCCCCCACATACCACCAGAGAGAGCGGGCCCCCCCCCCACATACCACCAGAGAGAGCGGGGCCCCCCCCCCACATACCACCAGAGAGAGCGGGGCCCCCCCCCCCACATACCACCAGAGAGAGCGCCCCCCCCCCACATACCACCAGAGAGAGCGCCCCCCCCCCCCCACCTACCACCAGAGAGAGCGCCCCCCCCCCCCACATACCAACAGAGAGCGGGCCCCCCCCCCCCACATACCACCAGAGAGCGGGCCCCCCCCCCACATACCACCAGAGAGAGCGGGCCCCCCCCCCCCCCCCACATACCACCAGAGAGACCCCAGAGGAGCCCCCACACACACAGGAGAGACCCCAGAGGAGTCCCCACACACAGGAGAGACCCCAGAGGAGCAGGAGCCCCCACACACAGGAGAGACCCCAGAGGAGCAGGAGCCCCCACACACAGGAGAGACCCCAGAGGAGCAGGAGCCCCCACACACACAGAAGAGACCCCAGAGGAGCAGGAGCCCCCACACACAGGAGAGACCCCAGAGGAGCAGGAGCCCCTACACACAGGAGAGACCCCAGAGGAGCCCCCCACACACAGGAGAGACCCCAGAGGAGCCCCCCACACACAGGAGAGACCCCAGAGGAGCAGGAGCCCACACACACAGAAGAGACCCCAGAGGAGTCCCCACACACAGGAGAGACCCCAGAGGAGTCCCCACACACAGGAGAGACCCCAGAGGAGCCCCCACACACAGGAGAGACCCCAGAGGAGCCCACACACACAGGAGAGACCCCAGAGGAGCCCCCACACACAGGAGAGACCCCAGAGGAGCAGGAGCCCCCACATACAGGAGAGACCCCAGTGGAGCAGGAGCCCCCACACACAGGAGAGACCCCAGAGGAGCAGGAGCCCCCACACACAGGAGAGACCCCAGAGGAGCAGGAGCCCCCACACACAGGAGAGACCCCAGAGGAGTCCCCACACACAGGAGAGACCCCAGAGGAGCCCCCACACACACAGGAGAGACCCCAGAGGAGCCCCCACACACAGGAGAGACCCCAGAGGAGCCCCCACACACACAGGAGAGACCCCAGAGGAGCCCCCCACACACAGGAGAGACCCCAGAGGAGCCCCCCACACACAGGAGAGACTCCAGAGGAGCAGGAGCCCCCACATACAGGAGAGACCCCAGAGGAGCCCCCACACACAGGAGAGACCCCAGAGGAGCCCCCACACACAGGAGAGACCCCAGAGGAGCCCCCACACACAGGAGAGACCCCAGAGGAGCCCCCCACACACAGGAGAGACTCCAAAGGAGCAGGAGCCCCCACATACAGGAGAGACCCCAGAGGAGCAGGAGCCCCCACACACAGGAGAGACCCCAGAGGAGCCCCCCCACACACACAGGAGAGACCCCAGAGGAGCCCCCACACACACACAGGAGAGACCCCAGAGGAGCAGGAGCCCCCACACACAGGAGAGACCCCGCAGGAGCCCCCACACACAGGAGAGACCCCAGAGGAGCAGGAGCCCCCACACACAGGAGAGACCCCAGAGGAGCCCCCACACACAGGAGAGACCCCAGAGGAGCCCCCACACACACAGGAGAGACCCCAGAGGAGCCCCCACACACACAGGAGAGACCCCAGAGGAGCCCCCACACACACGAGAGACCCCAGAGGAGCCCCCACACACACGAGAGACCCCAGAGGAGCCCCCACACACACGAGAGACCCCAGAGGAGCAGGAGCCCCCACACACAGGAGAGACCCCAGAGGAGCAGGAGCCCCCACACACAGGAGAGACCCCAGAGGAGCAGGAGCCCCCACACACAGCAGAGACCCCAGAGGAGCAGGAGCCCCCACACACACGAGAGACCCCAGAGGAGCAGGAGCCCCCACACACACACGAGAGACCCCAGAGGAGCAGGAGCCCCCACACACAGGAGAGACCCCAGAGGAGCAGGAGCCCCCACACACAGGAGAGACCCCAGAGGAGCAGGAGCCCCCACACACAGGAGAGACCCAAGAGGAGCAGGAGCCCCTACACACAGGAGAGACCCCAGAGGAGCAGGAGCCCCCACACACACGAGAGACCCCAGAGGAGCAGGAGCCCCCACACACACACGAGAGACCCAAGAGGAGCAGGAGCCCCCACACACAGGAGAGACCCCAGAGGTGCAGGAGCCCCCACACACAGGAGAGACCCCAGAGGAGCAGGAGCCCCCACACACAGGAGAGACCCCAGAGGAGCAGGAGCCCCCACACATAGGAGAGACCCCAGAGGAGCAGGAGCCCCCACACACACGAGAGACCCAAGAGGAGCAGGAGCCCCCACACACACGAGAGACCCAAGAGGAGCAGGAGCCCCCACACATAGGAGAGACCCCAGAGGAGCAGGAGCCCCCACACACAGGAGAGATGCCAGAGGAGCCCCCACACACAGGAGAGACCCCAGAGGAGCAGGAGCCCCCACACACAGCAGAGACCCCAGAGGAGCAGGAGCCCCCACACACACGAGAGACCCCAGAGGAGCAGGAGCCCCCACACATAGGAGAGACCCCAGAGGAGCAGGAGCCCCCACACATAGGAGAGACCCCAGAGGAGCAGGAGCCCCTACACACAGGAGAGACCCCAGAGGAGCAGGAGCCCCCACACACACACAGGAGAGACCCCAGAGGAGCAGGAGCCCCCACACACACGAGAGACCCCAGAGGAGCAGGAGCCCCCACACACACACGAGAGACCCCAGAGGAGCAGGAGCCCCCACACACAGGAGAGACCCCAGAGGAGCAGGAGCCCCCACACACAGGAGAGACCCCAGAGGAGCAGGAGCCCCCACACACAGGAGAGACCCAAGAGGAGCAGGAGCCCCTACACACAGGAGAGACCCCAGAGGAGCAGGAGCCCCCACACACACGAGAGACCCCAGAGGAGCAGGAGCCCCCACACACAGGAGAGACCCCAGAGGAGCAGGAGCCCCCACACATAGGAGAGACCCCAGAGGAGCAGGAGCCCCCACACACACACGAGAGACCCAAGAGGAGCAGGAGCCCCCACACACAGGAGAGACCCCAGAGGTGCAGGAGCCCCCACACACAGGAGAGACCCCAGAGGAGCAGGAGCCCCCACACACAGGAGAGACCCCAGAGGAGCAGGAGCCCCCACACATAGGAGAGACCCCAGAGGAGCAGGAGCCCCCACACACACGAGAGACCCAAGAGGAGCAGGAGCCCCCACACACACGAGAGACCCAAGAGGAGCAGGAGCCCCCACACATAGGAGAGACCCCAGAGGAGCAGGAGCCCCCACACACAGGAGAGATGCCAGAGGAGCCCCCACACACAGGAGAGACCCCAGAGGAGCAGGAGCCCCCACACACAGGAGAGACCCCAGAGGAGCCCCCACACACAGGAGAGACCCCAGAGGAGCAGGAGCCCCCACACATAGGAGAGACCCCAGAGGAGCAGGAGCCCCCACACATAGGAGAGACCCCAGAGGAGCAGGAGCCCCCACACATAGGAGAGACCCCAGAGGAGCCCCCACACACAGGAGAGACCCCAGAGGAGCAGGAGCCCCCACACACAGGAGAGACCCCAGAGGAGCCCCCACACACAGGAGAGACCCCAGAGGAGCAGGAGCCCCCACACATAGGAGAGACCCCAGAGGAGCAGGAGCCCCCACACACAGGAGAGACCCCAGAGGAGCCCCCACACACAGGAGAGACCCCAGAGGAGCAGGAGCCCCCACACACAGGAGAGACCCCAGAGGAGCAGGAGCCCCCACACACAGGAGAGACCCCAGAGGAGCAGGAGCCCCCACACACAGGAGAGACCCCAGAGGAGCAGGAGCCCCCAAACACAGGAGAGACCCCAGAGGAGCAGGAGCCCCCACACACAGGAGAGACCCCAGAGGAGGAGCCCCCACACACAGGAGAGACCCCAGAGGAGCAGGAGCCCCCACACACAGGAGAGACCCCAGAGGAGCCCCCACACACACACAGGAGAGACCCCAGAGGAGCAGGAGCCCCCACACACAGGAGAGACCCCAGAGGAGCAGGAGCCCCCACACACAGGAGAGACCCCAGAGGAGCAGGAGCCCCCACACACAGGAGAGACCCCAGAGGAGCAGGAGCCCCCACACACAGGAGAGACCCCAGAGGAGCAGGAGCCCCCACACACAGGAGAGACCCCAGAGGAGCAGGAGCCCCCACACACAGGAGAGACCCCAGAGGAGCAGGAGCCCCCACACACAGGAGAGACCCCAGAGGAGCAGGAGCCCCCACACACAGGAGAGACCCCAGAGGAGCAGGAGCCCCCACACACAGGAGAGACCCCAGAGGAGCAGGAGCCCCCACACACAGGAGAGACCCCAGAGGAGCAGGAGCCCCCACACACAGGAGAGACCCCAGAGGAGCAGGAGCCCCCACACACAGGAGAGATGCCAGAGGAGCCCCCACACACAGGAGAGACCCCAGAGGAGCAGGAGCCCCCACACACAGGAGAGACCCCAGAGGAGCAGGAGCCCCCACACACAGCAGAGACCCCAGAGGAGCAGGAGCCCCCACACACAGGAGAGACCCCAGAGGAGCAGGAGCCCCCACACACAGGAGAGACCCCAGAGGAGCAGGAGCCCCCACACACAGGAGAGACCCCAGAGGAGCAGGAGCCCCCACACACAGGAGAGACCCCAGAGGAGCAGGAGCCCCCACACACAGGAGAGACCCCAGAGGAGCAGGAGCCCCCACACACAGGAGAGACCCCAGAGGAGCAGGAGCCCCCACACACAGGAGAGACCCCAGAGGAGCAGGAGCCCCCACACACAGGAGAGACCCCAGAGGAGCAGGAGCCCCCACACACAGGAGAGACCCCAGAGGAGCAGGAGCCCCCACACACAGGAGAGACCCCAGAGGAGCAGGAGCCCCCACACACAGGAGAGACCCCAGAGGAGCAGGAGCCCCCACACACAGGAGAGACCCCAGAGGAGCAGGAGCCCCCACACACAGGAGAGACCCAAGAGGAGCAGGAGCCCCCACACACACGAGAGACCCAAGAGGAGCAGGAGCCCCCACACACAGGAGAGACCCCAGAGGAGCAGGAGCCCCCACACACAGGAGAGACCCCAGAGGAGCAGGAGCCCCCACACACAGGAGAGACCCCAGAGGAGCAGGAGCCCCCACACACAGCAGAGACCCCAGAGGAGCAGGAGCCCCCACACACAGGAGAGACCCCAGAGGAGCAGGAGCCCCCACACACAGGAGAGACCCCAGAGGAGCAGGAGCCCCCACACACACGAGAGACCCCAGAGGAGCAGGAGCCCCCACACACAGGAGAGACCCCAGAGGAGCAGGAGCCCCCACACACAGGAGAGACCCCAGAGGAGCAGGAGCCCCCACACACAGCAGAGACCCAAGAGGAGCAGGAGCCCCCACACACAGGAGAGACCCCAGAGGAGCAGGAGCCCCCACACATAGGAGAGACCCCAGAGGAGCAGGAGCCCCCACACACAGGAGAGATGCCAGAGGAGCCCCCACACACAGGAGAGACCCCAGAGGAGCAGGAGCCCCCACACACAGGAGAGACCCCAGAGGAGCAGGAGCCCCCACACACACGAGAGACCCCAGAGGAGCAGGAGCCCCCACACATAGGAGAGACCCCAGAGGAGCAGGAGCCCCCACACATAGGAGAGATGCCAGAGGAGCCCCCACACACAGGAGAGATGCCAGAGGAGCAGGAGCCCCCACACACAGGAGAGACCCCAGAGGAGCCCCCACACACAGGAGAGACCCCAGAGGAGCAGGAGCCCCCACACATAGGAGAGACCCCAGAGGAGCAGGAGCCCCCACACACAGGAGAGATGCCAGAGGAGCCTCCACACACAGGAGAGACCCCAGAGGAGCAGGAGCCCCCACACACAGGAGAGACCCCAGAGGAGCAGGAGCCCCCACACACAGGAGAGACCCCAGAGGAGCAGGAGCCCCCACACACAGGAGAGACCCCAGAGGAGCAGGAGCCCCTACACACAGGAGAGACCCCAGAGGAGCAGGAGCCCCCACACACAGGAGAGACGCCAGAGGAGCAGGAGCCCCCACACACAGGAGAGACCCCAGAGGAGCCCCCACACACACACAGGAGAGACCCCAGAGGAGCAGGAGCCCCCACACACAGGAGAGACCCCAGAGGAGCAGGAGCCCCCACACACAGGAGAGACCCCAGAGGAGCAGGAGCCCCCACACACAGGAGAGACCCCAGAGGAGCAGGAGCCCCCACACACAGGAGAGACCCCAGAGGAGCAGGAGCCCCCACACACAGGAGAGACCCCAGAGGAGCAGGAGCCCCCACACACAGGAGAGACCCCAGAGGAGCAGGAGCCCCCACACACAGGAGAGACCCCAGAGGAGCAGGAGCCCCCACACACAGGAGAGACCCCAGAGGAGCAGGAGCCCCCACACACAGGAGAGACCCCAGAGGAGCAGGAGCCCCCACACACAGGAGAGACCCCAGAGGAGCAGGAGCCCCCACACACAGCAGAGACCCCAGAGGAGCAGGAGCCCCCACACACAGGAGAGACCCCAGAGGAGCAGGAGCCCCCACACACAGGAGAGACCCCAGAGGAGCAGGAGCCCCTACACACAGGAGAGACCCCAGAGGAGCAGGAGCCCCCACACACACGAGAGACCCAAGAGGAGCAGGAGCCCCCACACACAGGAGAGACCCCAGAGGAGCAGGAGCCCCCACACACAGGAGAGACCCCAGAGGAGCAGGAGCCCCCACACACAGGAGAGTGGTTCTGCAGGTGGTGCTGCTCTCTAGATGATATATATATATATATATATATATATATATATATATATATATATATATATATATATATATATTATATCCATAAATATTGGGACAATTCTTACATTTTTGGCCTCCTGTATAATATAATATTGGGACAATTCTTACATTTTTGGCTCTATACCCCACCACAATGGATTTGAAATTAACAAGATTTGCTTTACCTGCAGACTGTCGGCTTTAATTTGAGGGTATTTACATCTTAATCAGGTGAACGGTGGAGGAATTACAACAGTTTGTGCCTCCCACTTGTTAAGGGACCAAAATTAATGGGACAGTTGGCTTCTCAGCTGTTCCATGTCCAGGTGTGTGTTATCCCCTCATTATCCAAATTAAAATGAGCAGATAAAAGGTCCAGGGTTCATTTCAAGTGTGCTATCTGCATTTGGAATCTGTTGCTGTCAACTCTCAAGAGGAGATCCAAACAGCTGTCACTGTTAGTAAAGACATCATTAGGCTGAAAAAACTAAACAAACCAATCTGAGAGATGGCCAAAACATTAGGTGTGGCCAAAACAACTGGAACATTCTTAAAAAGAAGGAACGCTCCGGTGAGCTCAGCAACACCAAAAGATCCGGAAGACCAAGGAAAACAACTGTGAATTATTTCCCTGGTGAAGAAAACCCCTTCACTACAGTTGTCCAGATGAAGAACACTCTCCAGGAGGTAGGTGTATGTGTCAGAGTCATCAAGAGAAGACGTCACCAGAGGGAATACAGAGGGTTCGCCACAAGATGGAAACCATTGGGGGTCTCAAAAACACCAAGGACAGATTAGAGTTTACCAAACGACATCTAAAAGAGCTTCACAGTCCTGGAACAACGTCTTATGGACAGATGAGACCAAGAGAAGAGTCTGGAGAAGAACATGGTCCTAAGCAGACACCTCCTCAGTGGACATGGGGGTGGGAGTATCATGGCATAGTGGGCATGTATGGGGCCAATGGAACCACTTCTCATATTTATTCTTCATCATGTGACTAAAGCAGCAGATTGAATTCTCAAGTGTTTCATATTATCTGCTCATATTCAGCTAAATGCTTCAGAACTCATTGGACGGCGATCACAGTGCAGATGGACAAAGCAAAAGAACCAAAGAGTTTATTAAGGGAAAGAAGTAGATGTTCTGTAATGGCCAAGTCACCTGACCCAAATCCCATCGAGCATTTCACTTACTGAAGACGAAACTGAAGGGAAAATGTCCCAAGAACAAGAAGGAACCGAAGACCGTGCAGTAGAGGCGGCCGAGCATCACCGGGGATGAGACCAACAATGTCTACTGATGTCTATACCTTCACCATCACCAGGGATGAGACCAGCAATGTCTACTGATGTCTATACGATCATCACCAGGGATGAGACCAGCAATGTCTACTGATGTCTATACGATCATCACCAGGGATGAGACCAGCAATGTCTACTGATGTCTATACATTCACCATCACCAGGGATGAGACCAGCAATGTCTACTGATGTCTATACAATCACCATCACCAGGGATGAGACCAGCAATGTCTACTGATGTCTATACCTTCACCATCACCAGGGATGAGACCAGCAATGTCTACTGATGTCTATACGTTCATCACCAGGGATGAGACCAGCAATGTCTACTGATGTCTATACGATCACCATCACCAGGGATGAGACCAGCAATGTCTACTGCTGTCTATACATCCAGCATCACCAGGGATGAGACCAGCAATGTCTACTGATGTCTATACGATCACCATCACCAGGGATGAGACCAGCAATGTCTACTGATGTCTATACATTCACCATCACCAGGGATGAGACCAGCAATGTCTACTGATGTCTATACGTTCATCACCAAGGATGAGACCAGCAATGTCTACTGATGTCTATACATTCACCATCACCAGGGATGAGACCAGCAATGTCTACTGATGTCTATACGATCACCATCACCAGGGATGAGACCAGCAATGTCTACTGATGTCTATACGATCACCATCACCAGGGATGAGACCAGCAATGTCTACTGATGTCTATACATTCACCATCACCAGGAATGAGACCAGCAATGTCTACTGATGTCTATACAATCACCATCACCAGGGATGAGACCAGCAATGTCTACTGCTGTCTATACATCCAGCATCACCAGGGATGAGACCAGCAATGTCTACTGATGTCTATACATTCACCATCACCAGGGATGAGACCAGCAATGTCTACTGATGTCTATACATTCACCATCACCAGGGATGAGACCAGCAATGTCTACTGATGTCTATACGATCACCATCACCAGGGATGAGACCAGCAATGTCTACTGATGTCTATACATTCACCATCACCAGGGATGAGACCAGCAATGTCTACTGATGTCTATACGATCACCATCACCAGGGATGAGACCAGCAATGTCTACTGATGTCTATACGATCACCATCACCAGGGATGAGACCAGCAATGTCTACTGATGTCTATACGTTCACCAGGGATGAGACCAGCAATGTCTACTAATGTCTATACGTTCACCAGGGATGAGACCAGCAATGTCTACTGATGTCTATACGATCACCATCACCAGGGATGAGACCAGCAATGTCTACTGATGTCTATACGTTCACCAGGGATGAGACCAGCAATGTCTACTGATGTCTATACGATCATCACCAGGGATGAGACCAGCAATGTCTACTGATGTCTATACGATCACCATCACCAGGGATGAGACCAGTAATGTCTACTGATGTCTATACGATCACCATCACCAGGGATGAGACCAGCAATGTCTACTGATGTCTATACGATCATCACCAGGGATGAGACCAGCAATGTCTACTGATGTCTATACGATCACCATCACCAGGGATGAGACCAGCAATGTCTACTGATGTCTATACGTTCATCACCAGGGAAGAGACCAGCAATGTCTACTGATGTCTATACGTTCATCACCAAGGATGAGACCAGCAATGTCTACTGATGTCTATACGTTCATCACCAAGGATGAGACCAGCAATGTCTACTGATGTCTATACGATCACCATCACCAGGGAAGAGATCAGCAATGTCTACTGATGTCTATACGATCAGCATCACCAGGGATGAGACCAGCAATGTCTACTGATGTCTATACGATCATCACCAAGGATGAGACCAGCAATGTCTACTGATGTCTATACGTTCAGCATCACCAGGGATGAGACCAGCAATGTCTACTGATGTCTATACGTTCATCATCACCAGGAATGAGACCAGCAATGTCTACTGATGTCTATACGAACAGCATCATCAGGGAAGAGACCAGCAATGTCTACTGATGTCTATACGTCCATCACCAGGGATGAGACCAGCAATGTCTACTGATGTCTATACGATCATCATCACCAGGGATGAGACCAGTAATGTCTACTGATGTCTATACGATCATCACCAGGGATGAGACAGCAATGTCTACTGATGTCTATGCGTCCAGCATCACCAGGGATGAGACCAGCAATGTCTACTGATGTCTATACGATCATCACCAAGGATGAGACCAGCAATGTCTACTGATGTCTATACGATCATCATCACCAGGGATGAGACCTGCAATGTCTACTGATGTCTATATGTTCAGCATCACCAGGGATGAGACCAGCAATGTCTACTGATGTCTATACCTTCAGCATCACCAGGGATGAGACCAGCAATGTCTACTGATGTCTATACCTTCAGCATCACCAGGGATGAGACCAGCAATGTCTACTGATGTCTATACGTTCAGCATCACCAGGGATGAGACCAGCAATGTCTACTGATGTCTATACATTCAGCATCACCAGGGATGAGACCAGCAATGTCTACTGATGCCTATACATTCACCATCACCAGGGATGAGACCAGCAATGTCTACTGATGTCTATACGATCACCATCACCAGGATGAGACCAGTAATGTCTACTGATGTCTATACATTCACCATCACCAGGGATGAGACCAGCAATGTCTACTGATGTCTATACGATCACCATCACCAGGGATGAGACCAGCAATGTCTACTGATGTCTATACATTCACCAGGGATGAGACCAGCAATGTCTACTGATGTCTATACGATCACCATCACAGGGATGAGATCAGCAATGTCTACTGATGTCTATACATTCACCATCACCAGGATGAGACCAGCAATGTCTACTGATGTCTATACGAACAGCATCACCAGGATGAGACCAGCAATGTCTACTGATGTCTATACATTCACCATCACCAGGGATGAGACTAGCAATGTCTACTGATGTCTATACGATCACCATCACAGGGATGAGACCAGCAATGTCACTGATGTCTATACGATCATCACCAGGGATGAGACCAGCAATGTCTACTGATGTCTATACATTTCACCATCACCAGGGATGAGACCAGCAATGTCTACTGATGTCTATACATTCACCATCACAGGGATGAGACCAGCAATGTCTACTGATGTCTATACGATCACCATCACCAGGGATGAGACCAGCAATGTCTACTGATGTCTATACGATCAGCATCACCAGGGATGAGACCAGCAATGTCTACTGATGTCTATACGATCAGCATCACCAGGGATGAGACCAGCAATGTCTACTGATGTCTATACATTCACCATCACCAGGGATGAGACTAGCAATGTCTACTGATGTCTATACGATCACCATCACCAGGGATGAGACCAGCAATGTCTACTGATGTCTATACGATCAGCATCACCAGGGATGAGACCAGCAATGTCTACTGATGTCTATACCTTCACCATCACCAGGGATGAGACCAGCAATGTCTACTGATGTCTATACGTTCATCACCAAGGATGAGACCAGCAATGTCTACTGATGTCTATACATTCACCATCACCAGGGATGAGACCAGCAATGTCTACTGATGTCTATACGATCACCATCACCAGGGATGAGACCAGCAATGTCTACTGATGTCTATACGATCAGCATCACCAGGGATGAGACCAGCAATGTCTACTGATGTCTATACGATCAGCATCACCAGGGATGAGACCAGCAATGTCTACTGATGTCTATACGATCAGCATCACCAGGGATGAGACCAGCAATGTCTACTGATGTCTATACATTCACCATCACCAGGGATGAGACTAGCAATGTCTACTGATGTCTATACGATCACCATCACCAGGGATGAGACCAGCAATGTCTACTGATGTCTATACGATCAGCATCACCAGGGATGAGACCAGCAATGTCTACTGATGTCTATACAATCAGCATCACCAGGGATGAGACCAGCAATGTCTACTGATGTCTATACGATCACCATCACCAGGGATGAGACCAGCAATGTCTACTGATGTCTATACGATCAGCATCACCAGGGATGAGACCAGCAATGTCTACTGATGTCTATACGATCATCACCAGGGATGAGACCAGCAATGTCTACTGATGTCTATACATCCATCATCACCAGGGAGTAGACCAGCAATGTCTACTGATGTCTATACAATCACCATCACCAGGGATGAGACCAGCAATGTCTACTGATGTCTATACATTCAGCATCACCAGGGATGAGACCAGCAATGTCTACTGATGTCTATACATTCACCATCACCAGGGATGAGACCAGCAATGTCTACTGATGTCTATACGATCACCATCACCAGGGATGAGACCAGCAATGTCTACTGATGTCTATACGATCAGCATCACCAGGGATGAGACCAGCAATGTCTACTGATGTCTATACCTTCACCATCACCAGGGATGAGACCAGCAATGTCTACTGATGTCTATACGATCAGCATCACCAGCGATGAGACCAGCAATGTCTACTGATGTCTATACCTTCACCATCACCAGGGATGAGACCAGCAATGTCTACTGATGTCTATACGTTCATCACCAAGGATGAGACCAGCAATGTCTACTGATGTCTATACATTCACCATCACCAGGGATGAGACCAGCAATGTCTACTGATGTCTATACGATCACCATCACCAGGGATGAGACCAGCAATGTCTACTGATGTCTATACATTCACCATCACCAGGAATGAGACCAGCAATGTCTACTGATGTCTATCCCCTTAAGGACTCAGGGTTTTTCCGTTTTTGCACTTTCGTTTTTTCCTCCTTACCTTTTAAAAATCATAACCCTTTCAATTTTCCACCTAAAAATCCATATTATGGCTTATTTTTTGCGTCGCCAATTCTACTTTGCAGTGACATTAGTCATTTTACCCAAAAATGCACGGCGAAACGGAAAAAAAAATCATTGTGCGACAAAATCGAAAAAAAAAACGCCATTTTGTAACTTTTGGGGGCTTCCGTTTCTACGCAGTGCATATTTCGGTAAAAATTACACCTTATCATTATTCTGTAGGTCCATACGGTTAAAATGATACCCTACTTATATAGGTTTGATTTTGTCGCACTTCTGGAAAAAATCATAACTACATGCAGGAAAATTTTTACGTTTAAAAATGTCATCTTCTGACCCCTATAACTTTTTTATTTTTCAACGTACGGGGCGGTATGAGGACTCATTTTTTGCGCCGTGATCTGAAGTTTTTAACGGTATGATTTTTGTTTTGATATGACTTTCTGATCACTTTTTATTCATTTTTTAATGTTATAAAAAGTTACCAAAATACGCTTTTTTGGACTTTGGAATTTTTTTGCGCGTACGCCATTAACCGTACGGCTTAATTAATGATATATTTTTATAGTTCGGACATTTACGCACGCGGCGATACCACATATGTTTATTTTTTTTTTTTTTTACACTGTTTTATTTTATTTATGGGAAAAGGGGGGTGATTCAAACTTTTATTAGGGAAGGGGTTAAATGACCTTTATTAACACTTTTTTTTAACTTTTTTTTTGCAGTGTTATAGGTCCCATAGGGACCTATAACACTGCACACACTGATCTCCTATGCTGATCACTGGCGTGCATTAACACGCCTGTGATCAGCATTATCGGCGCTTGACTGCTCCTGCCTGGATCTCAGGCACGGAGCAGTCATTCGTCGATCGGACACCGAGGAGGCAGGTAAGAGCCCTCCCGGTGTCCGATCAGCTGTTCGGGACGCCGCGATTTCACCGCGGCGGTCCCGAACAGCCCGACTGAGCAGCCGGGATACTTTCAGTTTCACTTTAGAAGCGGCGGTCAGCTTTGACCGCCGCTTCTAAAGGGTTAATACCGCACATCGCCGCGATCGGCGATGTGTGGTATTAGCCGCGGGTCCCGGCCGTTGATTAGCGCCGGGACCCACGCGATATGATGCGGGATCGCAGCGCGATCCCGCTTCATATCGCGGGAGCCGGCGCAGGACGTAAATATACGTCCTGCGTCGTTAAGGGGCTATACAATCACCATCACCAGGGATGAGACCAGCAATGTCTACTGATGTCTATACATTCACCATCACCAGGGATGAGACCAGCAATGTCTACTGATGTCTATACGATCAGCATCACCAGGGATGAGACCAGCAATTGTCTACTGATGTCTATACATTCACCATCACCAGGGATGAGACCAGCAATGTCTACTGATGTCTATACGATCAGCATCACCAGGGATGAGACCAGCAATGTCTACTGATGTCTATACGATCAGCATCACCAGGGATGAGACCAGCAATGTCTACTGATGTCTATACATTCACCATCACCAGGGATGAGACCAGCAATGTCTACTGATGTCTATACGATCACCATCACCAGGGATGAGACCAGCAATGTCTACTGATGTCTATACATTCAGCATCACCAGGGATGAGACCCAGCAATGTCTACTGATGTCTATACATTCACCATCACCAGGGATGAGACCAGCAATGTCTACTGATGTCTATACATTCACCATCACCAGGGATGAGACCAGCAATGTCTACTGATGTCTATACGATCACCATCACCAGGGATGAGACCAGCAATGTCTACTGATGTCTATACATTCACCATCACCAGGGATGAGACCAGCAATGTCTACTGATGTCTATACGATCACCATCACCAGGGATGAGACCAGTAATGTCTACTGATGTCTATACATTCACCATCACCAGGGATGAGACCAGCAATGTCTACTGATGTCTATACGATCACCATCACCAGGGATGAGACCAGCAATGTCTACTGATGTCTATACGATCAGCATCACCAGGGATGAGACCAGCAATGTCTACTGATGTCTATACATTCACCATCACCAGGGATGAGACCAGCAATGTCTACTGATGTCTATACAGATCACCATCACCAGGGATGAGACCAGCAATGTCTACTGATGTCTATACGATCACCATCACCAGGATGAGACCAGCAATGTCTACTGATGTCTATACGATCAGCATCACCAGGGATGAGACCAGCAATGTCTACTGATGTCTATACGATCAGCATCACCAGGGATGAGACCAGCAATGTCTACTGATGTCTATACGATCAGCCATCACCAGGGATGAGACCAGCAATGTCTACTGATGTCTATACAATCAGCATCACCAGGGATGAGACCAGCAATGTCTACTGATGTCTATACAATCAGCATCACCAGGGATGAGACCAGCAATGTCTACTGATGTCTATACGATCAGCATCACCAGGGGATGAGACCAGCAATGTCTACATGATGTCTATACGATCAGCATCACCAGGGAGACCAGCAATGTCTACTGATGTCTATACGATCAGCATCACCAGGGATGAGACCAGCAATGTCTACTGATGTCTATACAATCAGCATCACCAGGGATGAGACCAGCAATGTCTACTGATGTCTATACGATCACCATCACCAGGGATGAGACCAGCAATGTCTACTGATGTCTATACGATCAGCATCACCAGGGATGAGACCAGCAATGTCTACTGATGTCTATACGATCATCACCAGGGATGAGACCAGCAATGTCTACTGATGTCTATACATCCATCATCACCAGGGAGTAGACCAGCAATGTCTACTGATGTCTATACAATCACCATCACCAGGGATGAGACCAGCAATGTCTACTGATGTCTATACGATCACCATCACCAGGGATGAGACCAGCAATGTCTACTGATGTCTATACATTCACCATCACCAGGGATGAGACCAGCAATGTCTACTGATGTCTATACGTTCATCACCAAGGATGAGACCAGCAATGTCTACTGATGTCTATACATTCACCATCACCAGGGATGAGACCAGCAATGTCTACTGATGTCTATACGATCACCATCACCAGGGATGAGACCAGCAATGTCTACTGATGTCTATACATTCACCATCACCAGGAATGAGACCAGCAATGTCTACTGATGTCTATACAATCACCATCACCAGGGATGAGACCAGCAATGTCTACTGATGTCTATACGATCACCATCACCAGGGATGAGACCAGCAATGTCTACTGATGTCTATACAATCAGCATCACCAGGGATGAGACCAGCAATGTCTACTGATGTCTATACGATCAGCATCACCAGGGATGAGACCAGCAATGTCTACTGATGTCTATACATTCACCATCACCAGGGATGAGACTAGCAATGTCTACTGATGTCTATACGATCACCATCACCAGGGATGAGACCAGCAATGTCTACTGATGTCTATACGATCAGCATCACCAGGGATGAGACCAGCAATGTCTACTGATGTCTATACCTTCACCATCACCAGGGATGAGACCAGCAATGTCTACTGATGTCTATACGATCACCATCACCAGGGATGAGACCAGTAATGTCTACTGATGTCTATACGATCACCATCACCAGGGATGAGACCAGCAATGTCTACTGATGTCTATACGATCAGCATCACCAGGGATGAGACCAGCAATGTCTACTGATGTCTATACGATCAGCATCACCAGGGATGAGACCAGCAATGTCTACTGATGTCTATACAATCAGCATCACCAGGGATGAGACCAGCAATGTCTACTGATGTCTATACGATCACCATCACCAGGGATGAGACCAGCAATGTCTACTGATGTCTATACGATCAGCATCACCAGGGATGAGACCAGCAATGTCTACTGATGTCTATACGATCATCACCAGGGATGAGACCAGCAATGTCTACTGATGTCTATACATCCATCATCACCAGGGAGTAGACCAGCAATGTCTACTGATGTCTATACAATCACCATCACCAGGGATGAGACCAGCAATGTCTACTGATGTCTATACGATCACCATCACCAGGGATGAGACCAGCAATGTCTACTGATGTCTATACATTCACCA
The DNA here is from genome assembly GCF_029499605.1 of Hyla sarda. NCBI lineage: Eukaryota > Metazoa > Chordata > Amphibia > Anura > Hylidae > Hyla > Hyla sarda. Next base: position 129,005 of record NW_026610764.1, read on the forward strand.
TCACCAGGGATGAGACCAGCAATGTCTACTGATGTCTATACGTTCATCACCAAGGATGAGACCAGCAATGTCTACTGATGTCTATACATTCACCATCACCAGGGATGAGACCAGCAATGTCTACTGATGTCTATACGATCACCATCACCAGGGATGAGACCAGCAATGTCTACTGATGTCTATACATTCACCATCACCAGGAATGAGACCAGCAATGTCTACTGATGTCTATACAATCACCATCACCAGGGATGAGACCAGCAATGTCTACTGATGTCTATACGATCACCATCACCAGGGATGAGACCAGCAATGTCTACTGATGTCTATACAATCAGCATCACCAGGGATGAGACCAGCAATGTCTACTGATGTCTATACGATCAGCATCACCAGGGATGAGACCAGCAATGTCTACTGATGTCTATACATTCACCATCACCAGGGATGAGACTAGCAATGTCTACTGATGTCTATACGATCACCATCACCAGGGATGAGACCAGCAATGTCTACTGATGTCTATACGATCAGCATCACCAGGGATGAGACCAGCAATGTCTACTGATGTCA
>NW_026610764.1:129777-149777 GCF_029499605.1 Hyla sarda
TACAGGGGTCTCACCATATAAAGTCGGTGCAGTGTATAGTATATAGGAGTATATAGGAGTATACAGGGGTCTCACCATATAAAGTCGGTGCAGTGTATAGTATATAGGGGTATATAGCAGTATACAGGGGTCTCACCATATAAAGTCGGTGCAGTGTATAGTATATAGGAGTATATAGCAGTATACAGGGGTCTCACCATATAAAGTCGGTGCAGTGTATAGTATATAGGGGTATATAGCAGTATATAGGGGTCTCACCATATAAAGTCGGTGCAGTGTATAGTATATAGGAGTATATAGCAGTATACAGGGGTCTCACCATATAAAGTCGGTGCAGTGTATAGTATATAGGAGTATATAGCAGTATACAGGGGTCTCACCATATAAAGTCGGTGCAGTGTATAGTATATAGGGGTATATAGGAGTATATAGCAGTATACAGGGGTCTCACCATATAAAGTCGGTGCAGTGTATAGTATATAGGAGTATATAGGGGTATACAGGGGTCTCACCATATAAAGTATGTGCAGTGTATAGTATATAGCAGTATATAGGAGTATATAGGGGTCTCACCATATAAAGTCGGTGCAGTGTATAGTATATAGGAGTATATAGCAGTATACAGGGGTCTCACCATATAAAGTCGGTGCAGTGTATAGTATATAGGGGTATATAGGAGTATACAGGGGTCTCACCATATAAAGTATGTGCAGTGTATAGTATATAGCAGTATATAGGAGTATATAGGGGTCTCACCATATAAAGTCGCTGCAGTGTATAGTATATAGGGGTATATAGCAGTATATAGGAGTATACAGGGGTCTCACCATATAAAGTCGGTGCAGTGTATAGTATATAGGAGTATATAGCAGTATACAGGGGTCTCACCATATAAAGTCGGTGCAGTGTATAGTATATAGGAGTATATAGGAGTATACAGGGGTCTCACCATATAAAGTCGGTGCAGTGTATAGTATATAGGGGTATATAGGAGTATATAGCAGTATACAGGGGTCTCACCATATAAAGTCGGTGCAGTGTATAGTATATAGCAGTATATAGGAGTATACAGGGGTCTCACCATATAAAGTCGGTGCAGTGTATAGTATATAGGAGTATATAGGAGTATACAGGGGTCTCACCATATAAAGTCGGTGCAGTGTATAGTATATAGGAGTATATAGCAGTATACAGGGGTCTCACCATATAAAGTCGGTGCAGTGTATAGTATATAGGGGTATATAGCAGTATACAGGGGTCTCACCATATAAAGTCGGTGCAGTGTATAGTATATAGGGGTATATAGCAGTATACAGGGGTCTCACCATATAAAGTCGGTGCAGTGTATAGTATATAGGAGTATATAGCAGTATACAGGGGTCTCACCATATAAAGTCGGTGCAGTGTATAGTATATAGGAGTATATAGGAGTATATAGCAGTATACAGGGGTCTCACCATATAAAGTCGGTGCAGTGTATAGTATATAGGAGTATATAGCAGTATACAGGGGTCTCACCATATAAAGTCGGTGCAGTGTATAGTATATAGGAGTATATAGGAGTATATAGGAGTATACAGGGGTCTCACCATATAAAGTCGGTGCAGTGTATAGTATATAGGAGTATATAGCAGTATACAGGGGTCTCACCATATAAAGTCGGTGCAGTGTATAGTATATAGGAGTATATAGGAGTATACAGGGGTCTCACCATATAAAGTCGGTGCAGTGTATAGTATATAGGAGTATATAGCAGTATACAGGGGTCTCACCATATAAAGTCGGTGCAGTGTATAGTATATAGCAGTATATAGGAGTATACAGGGGTCTCACCATATAAAGTCGGTGCAGTGTATAGTATATAGGAGTATATAGGAGTATACAGGGGTCTCACCATATAAAGTCGGTGCAGTGTATAGTATATAGCAGTATATAGGAGTATACAGGGGTCTCACCATATAAAGTCGGTGCAGTGTATAGTATATAGGGGTATATAGGAGTATATAGCAGTATACAGGGGTCTCACCATATAAAGTCGGTGCAGTGTATAGTATATAGGAGTATATAGCAGTATACAGGGGTCTCACCATATAAAGTCGGTGCAGTATATAGTATATAGGAGTATATAGGGGTATATAGGAGTATACAGGGGTCTCACCATATAAAGTCGGTGCAGTGTATAGTATATAGGAGTATATAGCAGTATACAGGGGTCTCACCATATAAAGTCGGTGCAGTGTATAGTATATAGCAGTATATAGGAGTATACAGGGGTCTCACCATATAAAGTCGGTGCAGTGTATAGTATATAGCAGTATATAGGAGTATACAGGGGTCTCACCATATAAAGTCGGTGCAGTGTATAGTATATAGGAGTATATAGCAGTATACAGGGGTCTCACCATATAAAGTCGGTGCAGTGTATAGTATATAGCAGTATATAGGAGTATACAGGGGTCTCACCATATAAAGTCGGTGCAGTGTATAGTATATAGGAGTATATAGGAGTATACAGGGGTCTCACCATATAAAGTCGGTGCAGTGTATAGTATATAGGAGTATATAGGGGTATATAGGAGTATACAGGGGTCTCACCATATAAAGTCGGTGCAGTGTATAGTATATAGGAGTATATAGCAGTATACAGGGGTCTCACCATATAAAGTCGGTGCAGTGTATAGTATATAGGAGTATATAGCAGTATACAGGGGTCTCACCATATAAAGTCGGTGCAGTGTATAGTATATAGGAGTATATAGCAGTATACAGGGGTCTCACCATATAAAGTCGGTGCAGTGTATAGTATATAGGAGTATATAGCAGTATACAGGGGTCTCACCATATAAAGTCGGTGCAGTGTATAGTATATAGGAGTATATAGCAGTATACAGGGGTCTCACCATATAAAGTCGGTGCAGTGTATAGTATATAGGAGTATATAGGAGTATACAGGGGTCTCACCATATAAAGTCGGTGCAGTGTATAGTATATAGGAGTATATAGCAGTATACAGGGGTCTCACCATATAAAGTCGGTGCAGTGTATAGTATATAGCAGTATATAGCAGTATACAGGGGTCTCACCATATAAAGTCGGTGCAGTGTATAGTATATAGGAGTATATAGGAGTATATAGGGGTCTCACCATATAAAGTCGGTGCAGTGTATAGTATATAGGAGTATATAGCAGTATACAGGGGTCTCACCATATAAAGTATGTGCAGTGTATAGTATATAGCAGTATATAGCAGTATATAGCAGTATACAGGGGTCTCACCATATGAAGTCGGTGCAGTGTATAGTATATAGGAGTATATAGCAGTATACAGGGGTCTCACCATATAAAGTCGGTGCAGTGTATAGTATATAGGGGTATATAGGAGTATATAGCAGTATACAGGGGTCTCACCATATAAAGTCGGTGCAGTGTATAGTATATAGCAGTATATAGCAGTATACAGGGGTCTCACCATATAAAGTCGGTGCAGTGTATAGTATATAGGAGTATATAGCAGTATACAGGGGTCTCACCATATAAAGTCGGTGCAGTGTATAGTATATAGGAGTATATAGCAGTATACAGGGGTCTCACCATATAAAGTCGGTGCAGTGTATAGTATATAGGAGTATATAGGAGTATACAGGGGTCTCACCATATAAAGTATGTGCAGTGTATAGTATATAGGAGTATATAGCAGTATACAGGGGTCTCACCATATAAAGTCGGTGCAGTGTATAGTATATAGGAGTATATAGGGGTATATAGCAGTATACAGGGGTCTCACCATATAAAGTCGGTGCAGTGTATAGTATATAGGAGTATATAGGGGTATATAGGGGTATATAGGAGTATACAGGGGTCTCACCATATAAAGTCGGTGCAGTGTATAGTATATAGGAGTATATAGCAGTATACAGGGGTCTCACCATATAAAGTCGGTGCAGTGTATAGTATATAGGAGCATATAGCAGTATACAGGGGTCTCACCATATAAAGTCGGTGCAGTGTATAGTATATAGGAGTATATAGGAGTATACAGGGGTCTCACCATATAAAGTCGGTGCAGTGTATAGTATATAGGGGTATATAGGAGTATACAGGGGTCTCACCATATAAAGTCGGTGCAGTGTATAGTATATAGGAGTATATAGCAGTATACAGGGGTCTCACCATATAAAGTCGGTGCAGTGTATAGTATATAGCAGTATATAGGAGTATACAGGGGTCTCACCATATAAAGTCGGTGCAGTGTATAGTATATAGGAGTATATAGGAGTATACAGGGGTCTCACCATATAAAGTCGGTGCAGTGTATAGTATATAGGGGTATATAGCAGTATACAGGGGTCTCACCATATAAAGTCGGTGCAGTGTATAGTATATAGGAGTATATAGCAGTATACAGGGGTCTCACCATATAAAGTCGGTGCAGTGTATAGTATATAGGGGTATATAGGAGTATATAGCAGTATACAGGGGTCTCACCATATAAAGTCGGTGCAGTGTATAGTATATAGGAGTATATAGGAGTATACAGGGGTCTCACCATATAAAGTCGGTGCAGTGTATAGTATATAGGGGTATATAGCAGTATACAGGGGTCTCACCATATAAAGTCGGTGCAGTGTATAGTATATAGGAGTATATAGCAGTATACAGGGGTCTCACCATATAAAGTCGGTGCAGTGTATAGTATATAGGGGTATATAGCAGTATATAGGGGTCTCACCATATAAAGTCGGTGCAGTGTATAGTATATAGCAGTATACAGGGGTCTCACCATATAAAGTCGGTGCAGTGTATAGTATATAGGAGTATATAGCAGTATACAGGGGTCTCACCATATAAAGTCGGTGCAGTGTATAGTATATAGGGGTATATAGGAGTATATAGCAGTATACAGGGGTCTCACCATATAAAGTCGGTGCAGTGTATAGTATATAGGAGTATATAGGGGTATACAGGGGTCTCACCATATAAAGTATGTGCAGTGTATAGTATATAGCAGTATATAGGAGTATATAGGGGTCTCACCATATAAAGTCGGTGCAGTGTATAGTATATAGGAGTATATAGCAGTATACAGGGGTCTCACCATATAAAGTCGGTGCAGTGTATAGTATATAGGGGTATATAGGAGTATACAGGGGTCTCACCATATAAAGTATGTGCAGTGTATAGTATATAGCAGTATATAGGAGTATATAGGGGTCTCACCATATAAAGTCGCTGCAGTGTATAGTATATAGGGGTATATAGCAGTATATAGGAGTATACAGGGGTCTCACCATATAAAGTCGGTGCAGTGTATAGTATATAGGAGTATATAGCAGTATACAGGGGTCTCACCATATAAAGTCGGTGCAGTGTATAGTATATAGGAGTATATAGGAGTATACAGGGGTCTCACCATATAAAGTCGGTGCAGTGTATAGTATATAGGGGTATATAGGAGTATATAGCAGTATACAGGGGTCTCACCATATAAAGTCGGTGCAGTGTATAGTATATAGCAGTATATAGGAGTATACAGGGGTCTCACCATATAAAGTCGGTGCAGTGTATAGTATATAGGAGTATATAGGAGTATACAGGGGTCTCACCATATAAAGTCGGTGCAGTGTATAGTATATAGGAGTATATAGCAGTATACAGGGGTCTCACCATATAAAGTCGGTGCAGTGTATAGTATATAGGGGTATATAGCAGTATACAGGGGTCTCACCATATAAAGTCGGTGCAGTGTATAGTATATAGGGGTATATAGCAGTATACAGGGGTCTCACCATATAAAGTCGGTGCAGTGTATAGTATATAGGAGTATATAGCAGTATACAGGGGTCTCACCATATAAAGTCGGTGCAGTGTATAGTATATAGGAGTATATAGGAGTATATAGCAGTATACAGGGGTCTCACCATATAAAGTCGGTGCAGTGTATAGTATATAGGAGTATATAGCAGTATACAGGGGTCTCACCATATAAAGTCGGTGCAGTGTATAGTATATAGGAGTATATAGGAGTATATAGGAGTATACAGGGGTCTCACCATATAAAGTCGGTGCAGTGTATAGTATATAGGAGTATATAGCAGTATACAGGGGTCTCACCATATAAAGTCGGTGCAGTGTATAGTATATAGGAGTATATAGGAGTATATAGGAGTATACAGGGGTCTCACCATATAAAGTCGGTGCAGTGTATAGTATATAGGAGTATATAGCAGTATACAGGGGTCTCACCATATAAAGTCGGTGCAGTGTATAGTATATAGCAGTATATAGGAGTATACAGGGGTCTCACCATATAAAGTCGGTGCAGTGTATAGTATATAGGAGTATATAGGAGTATACAGGGGTCTCACCATATAAAGTCGGTGCAGTGTATAGTATATAGCAGTATATAGGAGTATACAGGGGTCTCACCATATAAAGTCGGTGCAGTGTATAGTATATAGGGGTATATAGGAGTATATAGCAGTATACAGGGGTCTCACCATATAAAGTCGGTGCAGTGTATAGTATATAGGAGTATATAGCAGTATACAGGGGTCTCACCATATAAAGTCGGTGCAGTATATAGTATATAGGAGTATATAGGGGTATATAGGAGTATACAGGGGTCTCACCATATAAAGTCGGTGCAGTGTATAGTATATAGGAGTATATAGCAGTATACAGGGGTCTCACCATATAAAGTCGGTGCAGTGTATAGTATATAGCAGTATATAGGAGTATACAGGGGTCTCACCATATAAAGTCGGTGCAGTGTATAGTATATAGCAGTATATAGGAGTATACAGGGGTCTCACCATATAAAGTCGGTGCAGTGTATAGTATATAGGAGTATATAGCAGTATACAGGGGTCTCACCATATAAAGTCGGTGCAGTGTATAGTATATAGCAGTATATAGGAGTATACAGGGGTCTCACCATATAAAGTCGGTGCAGTGTATAGTATATAGGAGTATATAGGAGTATACAGGGGTCTCACCATATAAAGTCGGTGCAGTGTATAGTATATAGGAGTATATAGGGGTATATAGGAGTATACAGGGGTCTCACCATATAAAGTCGGTGCAGTGTATAGTATATAGGAGTATATAGCAGTATACAGGGGTCTCACCATATAAAGTCGGTGCAGTGTATAGTATATAGGAGTATATAGCAGTATACAGGGGTCTCACCATATAAAGTCGGTGCAGTGTATAGTATATAGGAGTATATAGCAGTATACAGGGGTCTCACCATATAAAGTCGGTGCAGTGTATAGTATATAGGAGTATATAGCAGTATACAGGGGTCTCACCATATAAAGTCGGTGCAGTGTATAGTATATAGGAGTATATAGCAGTATACAGGGGTCTCACCATATAAAGTCGGTGCAGTGTATAGTATATAGGAGTATATAGGAGTATACAGGGGTCTCACCATATAAAGTCGGTGCAGTGTATAGTATATAGGAGTATATAGCAGTATACAGGGGTCTCACCATATAAAGTCGGTGCAGTGTATAGTATATAGCAGTATATAGCAGTATACAGGGGTCTCACCATATAAAGTCGGTGCAGTGTATAGTATATAGGAGTATATAGGAGTATATAGGGGTCTCACCATATAAAGTCGGTGCAGTGTATAGTATATAGGAGTATATAGCAGTATACAGGGGTCTCACCATATAAAGTATGTGCAGTGTATAGTATATAGCAGTATATAGCAGTATATAGCAGTATACAGGGGTCTCACCATATGAAGTCGGTGCAGTGTATAGTATATAGGAGTATATAGCAGTATACAGGGGTCTCACCATATAAAGTCGGTGCAGTGTATAGTATATAGGGGTATATAGGAGTATATAGCAGTATACAGGGGTCTCACCATATAAAGTCGGTGCAGTGTATAGTATATAGCAGTATATAGCAGTATACAGGGGTCTCACCATATAAAGTCGGTGCAGTGTATAGTATATAGGAGTATATAGCAGTATACAGGGGTCTCACCATATAAAGTCGGTGCAGTGTATAGTATATAGGAGTATATAGGAGTATACAGGGGTCTCACCATATAAAGTATGTGCAGTGTATAGTATATAGGAGTATATAGCAGTATACAGGGGTCTCACCATATAAAGTCGGTGCAGTGTATAGTATATAGGAGTATATAGGGGTATATAGCAGTATACAGGGGTCTCACCATATAAAGTCGGTGCAGTGTATAGTATATAGGAGTATATAGGGGTATATAGGGGTATATAGGAGTATACAGGGGTCTCACCATATAAAGTCGGTGCAGTGTATAGTATATAGGAGTATATAGCAGTATACAGGGGTCTCACCATATAAAGTCGGTGCAGTGTATAGTATATAGGAGCATATAGCAGTATACAGGGGTCTCACCATATAAAGTCGGTGCAGTGTATAGTATATAGGAGTATATAGGAGTATACAGGGGTCTCACCATATAAAGTCGGTGCAGTGTATAGTATATAGGGGTATATAGGAGTATACAGGGGTCTCACCATATAAAGTCGGTGCAGTGTATAGTATATAGGAGTATATAGCAGTATACAGGGGTCTCACCATATAAAGTCGGTGCAGTGTATAGTATATAGCAGTATATAGGAGTATACAGGGGTCTCACCATATAAAGTCGGTGCAGTGTATAGTATATAGGAGTATATAGGAGTATACAGGGGTCTCACCATATAAAGTCGGTGCAGTGTATAGTATATAGGGGTATATAGCAGTATACAGGGGTCTCACCATATAAAGTCGGTGCAGTGTATAGTATATAGGAGTATATAGCAGTATACAGGGGTCTCACCATATAAAGTCGGTGCAGTGTATAGTATATAGGGGTATATAGGAGTATATAGCAGTATACAGGGGTCTCACCATATAAAGTCGGTGCAGTGTATAGTATATAGGAGTATATAGGAGTATACAGGGGTCTCACCATATAAAGTCGGTGCAGTGTATAGTATATAGGGGTATATAGCAGTATACAGGGGTCTCACCATATAAAGTCGGTGCAGTGTATAGTATATAGGAGTATATAGCAGTATACAGGGGTCTCACCATATAAAGTCGGTGCAGTGTATAGTATATAGGGGTATATAGCAGTATATAGGGGTCTCACCATATAAAGTCGGTGCAGTGTATAGTATATAGGAGTATATAGCAGTATACAGGGGTCTCACCATATAAAGTCGGTGCAGTGTATAGTATATAGGAGTATATAGCAGTATACAGGGGTCTCACCATATAAAGTCGGTGCAGTGTATAGTATATAGGGGTATATAGGAGTATATAGCAGTATACAGGGGTCTCACCATATAAAGTCGGTGCAGTGTATAGTATATAGGAGTATATAGGGGTATACAGGGGTCTCACCATATAAAGTATGTGCAGTGTATAGTATATAGCAGTATATAGGAGTATATAGGGGTCTCACCATATAAAGTCGGTGCAGTGTATAGTATATAGGAGTATATAGCAGTATACAGGGGTCTCACCATATAAAGTCGGTGCAGTGTATAGTATATAGGGGTATATAGGAGTATACAGGGGTCTCACCATATAAAGTATGTGCAGTGTATAGTATATAGCAGTATATAGGAGTATATAGGGGTCTCACCATATAAAGTCGCTGCAGTGTATAGTATATAGGGGTATATAGCAGTATATAGGAGTATACAGGGGTCTCACCATATAAAGTCGGTGCAGTGTATAGTATATAGGAGTATATAGCAGTATACAGGGGTCTCACCATATAAAGTCGGTGCAGTGTATAGTATATAGGAGTATATAGGAGTATACAGGGGTCTCACCATATAAAGTCGGTGCAGTGTATAGTATATAGGGGTATATAGGAGTATATAGCAGTATACAGGGGTCTCACCATATAAAGTCGGTGCAGTGTATAGTATATAGCAGTATATAGGAGTATACAGGGGTCTCACCATATAAAGTCGGTGCAGTGTATAGTATATAGGAGTATATAGGAGTATACAGGGGTCTCACCATATAAAGTCGGTGCAGTGTATAGTATATAGGAGTATATAGCAGTATACAGGGGTCTCACCATATAAAGTCGGTGCAGTGTATAGTATATAGGGGTATATAGCAGTATACAGGGGTCTCACCATATAAAGTCGGTGCAGTGTATAGTATATAGGGGTATATAGCAGTATACAGGGGTCTCACCATATAAAGTCGGTGCAGTGTATAGTATATAGCAGTATATAGCAGTATACAGGGGTCTCACCATATAAAGTCGGTGCAGTGTATAGTATATAGCAGTATATAGGAGTATACAGGGGTCTCACCATATAAAGTCGGTGCAGTGTATAGTATATAGGAGTATATAGCAGTATACAGGGGTCTCACCATATAAAGTCGGTGCAGTGTATAGTATATAGGAGTATATAGGAGTATATAGCAGTATACAGGGGTCTCACCATATAAAGTCGGTGCAGTGTATAGTATATAGGAGTATATAGCAGTATACAGGGGTCTCACCATATAAAGTCGGTGCAGTGTATAGTATATAGGAGTATATAGGAGTATATAGGAGTATACAGGGGTCTCACCATATAAAGTCGGTGCAGTGTATAGTATATAGGAGTATATAGCAGTATACAGGGGTCTCACCATATAAAGTCGGTGCAGTGTATAGTATATAGGAGTATATAGGAGTATATAGGAGTATACAGGGGTCTCACCATATAAAGTCGGTGCAGTGTATAGTATATAGGAGTATATAGCAGTATACAGGGGTCTCACCATATAAAGTCGGTGCAGTGTATAGTATATAGCAGTATATAGGAGTATACAGGGGTCTCACCATATAAAGTCGGTGCAGTGTATAGTATATAGGAGTATATAGGAGTATACAGGGGTCTCACCATATAAAGTCGGTGCAGTGTATAGTATATAGGAGTATATAGCAGTATACAGGGGTCTCACCATATAAAGTCGGTGCAGTGTATAGTATATAGGAGTATATAGCAGTATACAGGGGTCTCACCATATAAAGTCGGTGCAGTATATAGTATATAGGAGTATATAGGGGTATATAGGAGTATACAGGGGTCTCACCATATAAAGTCGGTGCAGTGTATAGTATATAGGAGTATATAGCAGTATACAGGGGTCTCACCATATAAAGTCGGTGCAGTGTATAGTATATAGCAGTATATAGGAGTATACAGGGGTCTCACCATATAAAGTCGGTGCAGTGTATAGTATATAGCAGTATATAGGAGTATACAGGGGTCTCACCATATAAAGTCGGTGCAGTGTATAGTATATAGGAGTATATAGGAGTATACAGGGGTCTCACCATATAAAGTCGGTGCAGTGTATAGTATATAGGAGTATATAGGGGTATATAGGAGTATACAGGGGTCTCACCATATAAAGTCGGTGCAGTGTATAGTATATAGGAGTATATAGCAGTATACAGGGGTCTCACCATATAAAGTCGGTGCAGTGTATAGTATATAGGAGTATATAGGGGTATATAGCAGTATACAGGGGTCTCACCATATAAAGTCGGTGCAGTGTATAGTATATAGGAGTATATAGCAGTATACAGGGGTCTCACCATATAAAGTCGGTGCAGTGTATAGTATATAGGAGTATATAGCAGTATACAGGGGTCTCACCATATAAAGTCGGTGCAGTGTATAGTATATAGGAGTATATAGCAGTATACAGGGGTCTCACCATATAAAGTCGGTGCAGTGTATAGTATATAGGAGTATATAGCAGTATACAGGGGTCTCACCATATAAAGTCGGTGCAGTGTATAGTATATAGGAGTATATAGCAGTATACAGGGGTCTCACCATATAAAGTCGGTGCAGTGTATAGTATATAGGAGTATATAGCAGTATACAGGGGTCTCACCATATAAAGTCGGTGCAGTGTATAGTATATAGGAGTATATAGGGGTATATAGGGGTATATAGGAGTATATAGGAGTATATAGCAGTATACAGGGGTCTCACCATATAAAGTCGGTGCAGTGTATAGTATATAGGAGTATATAGCAGTATACAGGGGTCTCACCATATAAAGTCGGTGCAGTGGGAGCAGAATGTCGGCTGCTTGAAGAATCGGGCGATGAATTTGTGGTCCTTCACCTCATGCACGTTCTTCTGGCGCAGGGCGCCTTTCCGTGCGAACCGATTGACGACATCCAGGGGGGAGGTGGAGGAGACGGAGTCCTGAGGGGGGAAGACGTCCGCCATAGCCGGGGAGAGAGCGACGAGTGCTGGGAACGACTGCCGGGGGAGCCGCTACTGCTCCAGTGACAGCACCGGGCACCGCCCCTCACCGAGACCCCGCCCACAACACGTCAGCGAGAGGCGGAGCCAACACGGACAACTCCGCTACTACAACTCACTACAGGATAATATGATCAGGGGAGAGAGGGCGGCTTCTAGTGTCACAACTGTGCTACTGCAACTCACTACAGGATTATATGATCAGGGGAGAGGGCGGCCTCTAGTGTCATAACTGTGCTACTACAACTCACTACAGGATTATATGATCAGGGGAGAGAGGGCAGCCTCTAGTGTCATAACTGTGCTACTGCAACTCACTACAGGATTATATGATCAGGGGAGAGAGGGCAGCCTCTAGTGTCATAACTGTGCTACTGCAACTCACTACAGGATAATATGATCAGGGGAGAGAGGGCGGCCTCTAGTGTCAGAACTGTGCTACTACAACTCACTACAGGATTATATGATCAGGAGAGAGGGCGGCCTCTAGTGTCATAACTGTGCTACTACAACTCACTACAGGATTATATGATCAGGGGAGAGAGGGCGGCCTCTAGTGTCATAACTGTGCTACTACAACTCACTACAGGATTATATGATCAGGGGAGAGAGGGCGGCCTCTAGTGTCATAACTGTGCTAGTAGAACTCACTACAGGATTATATGATCAGGGGTTGAGGGCAGCCTCTAGTGTCCATAACTGTGCTACTACAACTCACTACAGGATTATATATGATCAGGGGATAGAGGGCGGCCTCTAGTGTCATAACTGTGCTACTACAACTCACTACAGGATTATTTGATCAGGAGAGAGGGCGGCCTCTAGTGTCATAACTGTTACTACAACTCACTACAGGATTATATGATCAGGAGAGAGGGCGGCCTCTAGTGTCACAACTGTGCTACTGCAACTCACTACAGGATTATATGATCAGGGGAGAGAGGGCGGCCTCTAGTGTCATAACTGTGCTACTACAACTCACTACAGAATTATATGATCAGGGGAGAGGGCGGCCTCTAGTGTCATAACTGTTACTACAACTCACTACAGGTTATATGATCAGGGGAGAGAGAGCGGCCTCTAGTGTCATAACTGTGCTACTACAACTCACTACAGGATTATATGATCAGGGGAGAGGGCGGCCTCTAGTGTCCATAACTGTGCTACTACAACTCACTACAGGATTATATGATCAGGAGAGAGGGCGGCCTCTAGTTTCATAACTGTGCTACCACAACTCACTACAGGATTATATGATCAGGTGAGAGGGCGGCCTCTAGTGTCATAACTGTTTTACTACAACTCACTACAGGATTATATGATCAGGAGAGAGCGGTCTCTAGTGTCATAACTCCGCTACTACAACTCACTACAGGATTATATGATCAGGAGAGAGGGCGGCCTCTAGTGTCATAACTGTGCTACTACAACTCACTACAGGATTATATAATCAGGTGAGAGGGCGGCCTCTAGTGTCATAACTGTGCTACTACAACTCACTACAGGATTATATGATCAGGAGAGAGCGGCCTCTGGTGTCATAACTCCGCTACTACAACTCACTACAGGATTATATGATCAGGAGAGAGCGGCCTCTGGTGTCATAACTCCGCTACTACAACTCACTACAGGATTATATGATCAGGAGAGAGGGCGGCCTCTAGTGTCATAACTCCGCTACTACAACTCACTACAGGATTATATGATCAGGAGAGAGGGTGGCCTCTGGTGTCATAACTGTGCTACTACAACTCACTACAGGATTATATATGAGCGGCCTCTAGTGTCCATAACTGTGCTACTACAACTCACTACAGGATTATTTGATCAGGGGAGGGGACGGCCTCTAGTGTCATAACTGCACTGTTACAACTCACTTCAGGATTATATGATCAGGAGAGAGGGCGACCTCTGGTGTCATAACTGTGCTACTACAACTCACTACAGGATTATATGATCAGGGGAAAGGGCGGCCTCTAGTGTCATAACTGTGCTAGTAGAACTCACTACAGGATTATATGATCAGGGGTTGAGGGCGGCCTCTAGTGTCCATAACTGTGCTACTACAACTCACTACAGGATTATTTGATCAGGGGAGAGGGCGGCCTCTAGTGTCATAACTGTGCTACTACAACTCACTACAGGATTATATGATCAGGAGAGAGGGGACGGCCTCTAGTGTCATAACTGTTACTACAACTCACTACAGGATTATATGATCAGGAGAGAGGGCGGCTTCTAGTGTCATAACTGTGCTACTACAACTCACTACAGGATTATATGATCAGGAGAGAGAGGGCGGCCTCTAGTGTCATAACTGTTACTACAACTCACTACAGGATTATATGATCAGGGGAGAGAGGGCGGCCTCTAGTGTCATAACTGTGCTACTACAACTCACTACAGGATTATATGATCAGGAGAGAGGGCGGCTTCTAGTGTCATAACTGTGCTACTACAACTCACTACAGGATTATATGATCAGGAGAGAGAGGGCGGCCTCTAGTGTCATAACTGTGCTACTACAACTCACTACAGGATTATATGATCAGGGGAGAGAGGGCAGCCTCTAGTGTCATAACTGTTACTACAACTCACTACAGGATTATATGATCAGGAGAGAGCGGCCTCTAGTGTCATAACTGTGCTACTACAACTCACTACAGGATTATATGATCAGGAGGGAGGGAGCGGCTTCTAGTGTCCATAACTGTTACTACAACTCACTACAGGATTATATGATCAGGAGAGAGGGCGACCTCTGGTGTCATAACTGTTACTACAACTCACTACAGGATTATATGATCAGGAGGGAGGGAGCGGCTTCTAGTGTCATAACTGTTACTACAACTCACTACAGGATTATATGATCAGGAGAGAGAGAGCGGCCTCTAGTGTCATAACTGTGCTACTACAACTCACTACAGGATTATATGATCAGGAGAGAGGGCGACCTCTGGTGTCATAACTGTGCTACTGCAACTCACTACAGGATTATATGATCAGGAGAGAGGGAGCGGCCTCTAGTGTCATAACTGTTACTACAACTCACTACAGGATTATATGATCAGGAGGGAGACAGCGGCTTCTAGTGTCATAACTGTTACTACAACTCACTACAGGATTATATGATCAGGAGGGAGACAGCGGCATCCTGAAGGTGTAAAGGAGATCTCGGGCAAAAATGTACTTCATGCCCCCTCCCCTTACCCCCCCCCCCCCCCCCCCGCAATCACCTGGTCGGGACCTGGCGCTCAATGAGGGGTATTTCTATGGGAAGGTCAATGATGCCCGAGAGCTGTACTCTGGTCTTTGCGGCGCTCCCATAGAAATGAATGGTAGATGATGTGCGCTCCGGTCCGGAGATGGCGGGGGGTAAGGAGGTAATCTCCATATATACAGGGATATACAGGGGCACCCTATCTCCAGCCTCATCAATACCATATCCACACCATAACAGAATCAGATCTGGTCACATGACCAAGGGTGCTGGCCGGGAGAGGGTTAATATCAGTCTATTAAGGAAACATCAATTAACAACAATTAGAGGAAAAGAAGAAACAACTGTAAACATCACATGACAGACCGCAACATCATCCGGAGCCCAGCCAGAGAGTGCAATAATACTAATAGATCAGGAGGCGGGGCTGGGATCACATGTCACTATATTACTATTATATTATATCAGTGATGTCATACAGGGGGCGGGGCTGTGATCACATGTCACTATATTACTATTATATTATATCAGTGATGTTATATAGGGGGTGGGGCTGTGATCACATGTTATTATATTACTATTATATTATATCAGTGATGTCATACAGGAGGCGGGGCTGTGATCACATGTCATTATATTACTATTATATTATATCAGTGATGTCATACAGGGGGCGGGGCTGTGATCACATGTCATTATATTACTATTATATTATATCAGTGATGTCATACAGGGGGCGGGGCTGTAATCACATGTCATTATTTTACTATTATATTATATCAGTGATGTTATATAGGGGGTGGGGCTGTGATCACATGTTATTATATTACTATTATATTATATCAGTGATGTCATACAGGAGGCGGGGCTGTGATCACATGTCATTATATTACTATTATATTATATCAGTGATGTCATACAGGGGGCGGGGCTGTGATCACATGTCATTATATTACTATTATATTATATCAGTGATGTCATACAGGGGGCGGGGCTGTGATCACATGTCATTCTTTTACTATTATATTATATCAGTGATGTTATATAGGGGGTGGGGCTGTGATCACATGTCATTATATTACTATTATATTATATCAGTGATGTCATACAGGAGGCGGGGCTGAGATCACATGTCATTATATTACTATTATATTATATCAGTGATGTCATACAGGGGGCGGGGCTGTGATCACATGTCATTATATTACTATTATATTATATCAGTGATGTCTTACAGGGGGCGGGGCTGTGATCACATTTCATTATATTACTCTTATATCAGTGATGTCATACAGGGGGTGGGGCTGTGATCACATGTCATTATATTACTCTTATATCAGTGATGTCATACAGGGGGTGGGGCTGTGATCACATGTCATTATATTACTATTATATTATATCAGTGATGTCATACAGGGGGCGGGGCTGTGATCACATGTCATTATATTACTATTATATTATATCAGTGATGTCATACAGGAGGCGGGGCTGTGATCACACGTCATTATATTACTATTATGTTATATCAGTGATGTCATACAGGGGGGGGCTGTGATCACGTCATTATATTACTATTATATTATGTCAGTGATGTTATACAGGGGGCGGGGCTGTGATCACATGTCATTATATTACTATTATATCAGTGATGTCATGCAGGGGGCGGGGGTTTGATCACATGTCATTATATTACTATTATATTATATCAGTGATGTCATACAGGCGGTGGGGCTTTGATCACGTCATTATATTACTATTATATCAGTGATGTCATACAGGAGGCGGGGCTGTGATCACATGTCATTATATTAGTATTATACTGTATTATATCAGTGATGTCATACAGGGGGCGGGGATGTGATCACATGTCAATATATTATATTATATCAGTGATGTCATGCAGGGGGCGGCGCTGTGATCACATGTCATTATATTACTCTTATATTATATCAGTGATGTCATACAGGGGGCGGGGATGTGATCACATGTCATTATATTATATTATATCAGTGATGTCATGCAGGGGGCGGCGCTGTGATCACATGTCATTATATTACTCTTATATTATATCAGTGATGTCATACATGAGGCGGGGCTGTGATCACATGTCATTATATTACTATTATATTATATCAGTGGTGTCATACAGGGGGCGGGGCTGTAATCACATGTCATTATATTATATCAGTGATGTCATACAGGAGGCGGGGCTGTGATCACATGTCATTATATTATATCAGTGATGTCATACAGGGGCGGGGATGTGACCACATGTCATTATATTACTATTATATCAGTGATGTCATACAGGGGGCGGGGCTGTGATGAAATGTCATTATATTATATCAGTGATGTCATACAGGAGGCAGGGCTGTGATCACATGTCATATTATATCAGTGATGTCATACAGGGGGCGGGGCTGTAATCACATGTCATTATATTATATCAATGATGTCATACAGGAGGCGGGGCTGTGATCACATGTCATTATATTATATCAGTGATGTCATACAGGGGCGGGGATGTGACCACATGTCATTATATTACTATTATATCAGTGATGTCATAGAGGGGGCGGGGCTGTGATCAAATGTCATTATATTATATCAGTGATGTCATACAGGAGGCAGGGCTGTGATCACATGTCATATTATATCAGTGATGTCATACAGGGGGCGGGGATGTGATCACATGTAAAAATATTACTATTATATTATATCAGTGATATCATACAGGGGGCGGGGCTGTGATCACATCAATATATTACTATTATATTATATCAGTGATGTCATACAGGGGGTGGGGCTGTGATCACATGTCATTAAATTACTACAATATTATATCAGTGATGTCATACAGGGGGCGGGGCTGTGATCACATGTCATTATATTACTATTATATTATATCAGTGATGTCATACAGGGGCGGGGATGTGATCACATGTCATTATATTACTATTATATCAGTGATGTCATACAGGAGGCGGGGCTGTGATCACATGTCATTATATTATATCAGTGATGTCATACAGGAGGCGGGGCTGTGATCACATGTCATTATATTACTATTATATTATATCAGTGATGTCATACAGGGGGTGGGGCTGTGATCACATGCCATTATATTACTATTATATTATATCAGTGATGTCATACAGGGGGTGGGGCTGTGATCACATGCCATTATATTACTATTATATTATATCAGTGATGTCATACAGGAGGCAGGGCTGTGATCACATGTCATTATATTATATCAGTGATATCATACAGGAGGCGATGCTGTGATCACATGTCATATTACATTATATCAGTGATGTCATACAGGAGGCGGGGCTGTGATCACATGCAAGTATATTACTATTATATTATATCAGTGACGTCATACAGGAGGCGGTGCTGTGTTCAATGTCATTATATTACTATTATATTATATCAGTGATGTCATACAGGGGCGGGGCTGTGATCACATGTCATTATATTACTATTATATTATATCAGTGACGTCATACAGGGGGCGGTGCTGTGTTCAATGTCATTATATTACTATTATATTATATCAGTGATGTCATACAGGGGGTGGGGCTGTGATCACATGTCATTATATTACTATAATATTATATCAGTGACGTCATACAGGGGGCGGGGCTGTGTTCAATGTCATTATATTACTATTATATCAGTGATGTCATACAGGGGGGGCTGTGATCACATGTCATTATATAACTATTATATTATATCAGTGATGTCATACAGGGGGCAGGGCTGTGATCACATGTCATTATATTACTATTATATTATATAAGTGATGTCATACAGGGGGCAGGGCATGGATCACATGTCATTATATTACTATTATATTATATCAGTGATGTCATACAGGGGGCGGGGCTGTGGTCACATGTCAATATATTACTATTATATTTCATTAGTGATGTCATACAGGGGGCGGGGCTGTGATCACATGTCAATATATTACTATTATATTTCATCAGTGATGTCATACAGGGGGCGGGGCTGTGATCACATGTCATTATATTACTATTATATTAAATCAGTGATGTCATACAGGGGGCGGGGCTGTGATGACATGTCATTATATTACTATTATATTATATCAGTGATGTCATACAGGGGGCGGGGCTGTGATCACATGTCATATTACTATTATATCAGTGATGTCATACAGGGGCGGGGCTGTGATCACGTCATTATATTACTATTATATTATATCAGTGATGTCATACAGGGGGCGGGGCTGTGATCACATGTCATTATATTACTATCATATCAGTGATGTCATGCAGGGGGCGGGGCTTTGATCACATGTCATTATATTACTATTATATTATATCAGTGATGTCATACAGGGGGGTGGGGATTTGATCACATGTCATTATATTACTATTATATCAGTGATGTCATACAGGAGGCAGGGCTGTGATCAAATGTCATTATATTAGTATTATACTGTATTATATCAGTGA
>NW_026610764.1:154777-164777 GCF_029499605.1 Hyla sarda
ATATGTATATATCCTTATATCCTCCCCTC
Source organism: Hyla sarda (assembly GCF_029499605.1). NCBI lineage: Eukaryota > Metazoa > Chordata > Amphibia > Anura > Hylidae > Hyla > Hyla sarda. The sequence goes on from NW_026610764.1 coordinate 154,807, forward strand.
CTGTTATATCACACCATCCTATACACCCTATATTATATGTATATATCCTTATATCCTCCCCTCCTGTTATATCAGACATCCTATACACCCCATATTATATGTATATATCCTTATATCCTCCCCTCCTGTTATATCAGACATCCTATACACCCCATATTATATGTATATATCCTCCCCTCCTGTTATATCACACCATCCTATACACCCCATATTATATGTATATATCCTTATATCCTCCCCTCCTGTTATATCAGACATCCTGTACACCCCATATTATATGTATATATCCTTATATCCTCCCCTCCTGTTATATCAGACATCCTATACACCCCATATTATATGTATATATCCTCCCCTCCTGTTATATCAGACCATCCTATACACCCCATATTATATGTATATATCCTCCCCTCCTGTTATATCAGACCATCCTATACACCCCATATTATATGTATATATCCTCCCCTCCTGTTATATCAGACATCCTATACACCCCATATTATATGTATATATCCTCCCCTCCTGTTATATCACACCATCCTATACACCCCATATTATATGTATATATCCTTATATCCTCCCCTCCTGTTATATCAGACATCCTATACACCCCATATTATATGTATATATCCTCCCCTCCTGTTATATCAGACATCCTATACACCCCATATTATATGTATATATCCTTATATCCTCCCCTCCTGTTATATCAGACATCCTATACACCCCATATTATATGTATATATCCTTATATCCTCCCCTCCTGTTATATCACATCATCCTATACACCCCATATTATATGTATATATCCTTATATCCTCCCCTCCTGTTATATCAGACATCCTATACACCCCATATTATATGTATATATCCTTATATCCTCCCCTCCTGTTATATCACATCATTCTATACACCCCATATTATATGTATATATCCTCCCCTCCTGTTATATCACACCATCCTATACACCCCATATTATATGTATATATCCTCCCCTCCTGTTATATCAGACATCCTATACACCCCATATTATATGTATATATCCTTATATCCTCCCCTCCTGTTATATCAGACATCCTATACACCCCATATTATATGTATATATCCTTATATCCTCCCCTCCTGTTATATCAGACATCCTATACACCCCATATTATATGTATATATCCTTATATCCTCCCCTCCTGTTATATCAGACATCCTATACACCCCATATTATATGTATATATCCTTATATCCTCCCCTCCTGTTATATCAGACATCCTATACACCCCATATTATATGTATATATCCTTATATCCTCCCCTCCTGTTATATCACATCATCCTATACACCCCATATTATATGTATATATCCTTATATCTTCCCCTCCTGTTATATCAGACATCCTATACACCCCATATTATATGTATATATCCTTATATCCTCCCCTCCTGTTATATCACATCATTCTATACACCCCATATTATATGTATATATCCTCCCCTCCTGTTATATCACACCATCCTATACACCCCATATTATATGTATATATCCTCCCCTCCTGTTATATCAGACATCCTATACACCCCATATTATATGTATATATCCTTATATCCTCCCCTCCTGTTATATCAGACATCCTATACACCCCATATTATATGTATATATCCTTATATCCTCCCCTCCTGTTATATCACATCATCCTATACACCCCATATTATATGTATATATCCTTATATCCTCCCCTCCTGTTATATCAGACATCCTATACACCCCATATTATATGTATATATCCTTATATCCTCCCCTCCTGTTATATCACATCATTCTATACACCCCATATTATATGTATATATCCTCCCCTCCTGTTATATCACACCATCCTATACACCCCATATTATATGTATATATCCTCCCCTCCTGTTATATCAGACATCCTATACACCCCATATTATATGTATATATCCTTATATCCTCCCCTCCTGTTATATCAGACATCCTATACACCCCATATTATATGTATATATCCTTATATCCTCCCCTCCTGTTATATCAGACCATCTTATACACCCCATTTTATATGTATATATCCTTATATCCTCCCCTCATGTTATATCACATCATCCTATACACCCCATATTATATGTATATATCCTCCCCTCCTGTTATATCACACCATCCTATACACCCCATATTATATGTATATATCCTTATATCCTCCCCTCCTGTTATATCAGACATCCTATACACCCCATATTATATGTATATATCCTTATATCCTCCCCTCCTGTTATATCAGACATCCTGTACACCCCATATTATATGTATATATCCTTATATCCTCCCCTCCTGTTATATCAGACATCCTATACACCCCATATTATATGTATATATCCTTATATCCTCCCCTCCTGTTATATCAGACCATCTTATACACCCCAGGTAATATGTACATGCATAGGACACAGATATGACTGCAAACAATAAAGAGCAGTGTGGTCACATGACCAAGGTGTGAGGAGAGAACCAGATAAAAGGTTCATTTGGATCCGGAGACAGACTGCTGTATCTAATCCTTTCATGTGTGATACTGTCAGCTGAGCCCCTGTATCTAATCCCCCCTTGTGTGATGCCCCTTCTCTCCCCGCAGTGTGCGCCCGTCCCCGTGATGTAGAGAACGCAGTGTTCCGGCCCGGGAGGGTGGTGTATACCCCTCAGGACGTGGTCACCTACACCTGCACCCCGGGATATATGAAGGATTCTGGGACTGACAAGGCCGTGTGCCTGATCCTGGGAAACTGGGAGCACGCCACCTTAAAGTGCAAGCGTGAGTACAAACACTCTTAATTTACATACAGAGCCCCTCCCCTTATTTACATATAGATAATTCTCTCCATCATTTACATACAGAACCCCTCCCCTCATTTACCTACAGAATAGGTACTTCATCTGACTCCTCCCCCTTATTAACATAAATGTTCCTTGGCTCTTATTCTGTTCATACAGGACGACAATGCCCAAAACCCAGCATCCTGGACCACGGTAGGGTGCACTACACGGACATCACATATCAGAGCGTCATCCACTTCTCATGTCATGAAGGGTGAGAACACGCCTTCTACACCAATGCATGGTGGGGGTCTGCTGTTTACTCTAGGATTATACAATTACAACTGCACAGTCCTCTCTATCCCCTCCCTGCACTAATCTCTATAACCATAGAGAGAACTGTGTGGTCATACAGTTACAGCTGCACAGTCTTCTCTATCCCCTCCCTGCACTCATCTCTATGATCAAAGAGAGAACTGTGTGGTCATACAGTTACAGCTGCACAGTCTTCTCTATCCCCTCCCTGCACTCATCTCTATAATCATAGAGAGAACTGTGTGGTCATACAGTTACAGCTGCACAGTCCTCTCTATCCCCTCCCTGCACTCATCTCTATAATCATGGAGAGAACTGTGTGGTCATACAGTTACAGCTGCACAGTCCTCTCTATCCCCTCCCTGCACTCATCTCTATGATCATAGAGAGAACTGTGTGGTCATACAGTTACAGCTGCACAGTCCTCTCTACCCCCTCCCTGCACTCATCTCTATGATCATAGAGAGAACTGTGTGGTCATTCAGTTACAGCTGCACAGTCCTCTCTATCCCCTCCCTGCACTCATCTCTATAATCATAGAGAGAACTGTGTGGTCATACAGATACAGCTGCACAGTCCTCTCTATCCCCTCCCTGCACTCATCTCTATAATCATAGAGAGAACTGTGTGGTCATATAGTTACAGCTGCACAGTCCTCTCTATCCCCTCCCTGCACTCATCTCTGTAATCATAGAGAGAACTGTGAGGTCATACAGTTACAGCTGCACAGTCCTCTCTATCCCCTCCCTGCACTCATCTCTATAATCATAGAGAGAACTGTGTGGTCATACAGTTACAGCTGCACAGTCCTCTCTATCCCCTCCCTGCACTCATCTCTATAATCATAGAGAGAACTGTGTGGTCATATAGTTACAGCTGCACAGTCCCCTCTATCCCCTCCCTGCACTCATCTCTATAATCATAGAGAGAACTGTGTGGTCATATAGTTACAGCTGCACAGTCCTCTCTATCCCCTCCCTGCATTCATCTCTGTAATCATAGAGAGAACTGTGAGGTCATACAGTTACAGCTGCACAGTCCTCTCTATCCCCTCCCTGCACTCATCTCTATAATCATAGAGAGAACTGTGTGGTCATATAGTTACAGCTGCACAGTCCTCTCTTTCCCCTCCCTGCACTCATCTCTATAATCATAGAGAGAACTGTGTGGTCATACAGTTACAGCTGCACAGTCTTCTCTATCCCCTCCCTGCACTCATCTCTATGATCAAAGAGAGAACTGTGTGGTCATACAGTTACAGCTGCACAGTCTTCTCTATCCCCTCCCTGCACTCATCTCTATAATCATAGAGAGAACTGTGTGGTCATACAGTTACAGCTGCACAGTCCTCTCTATCCCCTCCCTGCACTCATCTCTATAATCATGGAGAGAACTGTGTGGTCATACAGTAACAGCTGCACAGTCCTCTCTATCCCCTCCCTGCACTCATCTCTATAATCATAGAGAGAACTGTGTGGTCATATAGTTACAGCTGCACAGTCCTCTCTATCCCCTCCCTGCACTCATCTCTGTAATCATAGAGAGAACTGTGTGGTCATATAGTTACAGCTGCACAGTCCTCTCTTTCCCCTCCCTGCACTCATCTCTATAATCATAGAGAGAACTGTGTGGTCATATAGTTACAGCTGCACAGTCCTCTCTATCCCCTCCCTGCACTCATCTCTATAATCATAGAGAGAACTGTGTGGTCATACAGTTACAGCTGCACAGTCCTCTCTATCCCCTCCCTGCACTCATCTCTATGATCATAGAGAGCTGTATGGTCATACAGTTACAGCTGCACAGTCCTCTCTACCCCCTCCCTGCACTCATCTCTATGATCACAGAGAGAAGTGTGTGGTCATACAGTTACAGCTGCATAATCCTCTCTGTCCCCTCCCTGGACTCATCTCTATGATCATAGAGAGAACTGTATGGTCCTATAGTTACATATGCACAGTTCTCTCTATCCCTTCCCTGCACTTATCTCTATGATCATAGAGAGAACTGTGTGGTCATACAGTTACAGCTGCACAATCCTCTCTGTCCCCTCCCTGCCTCATCTCTATGATCACAGAGAGAACTGTGTGGTCATACAGTTACAGCTGCACAGTTCTCTCTATCCCTTCCCTGCACTCATCTCTATGATCACAGAGAGAACTGTGTGGTCATACAGTTACAGCTGCACAGTCCTCTCTACCCCCTCCCTGCACTCATCTCTATGATCACAGAGAGAACTGTGTGGTCATACAGTTACAGCTGCACAATCCTCTCTGTCCCCTCCCTGCACTCATCTCTATAATCACAGAGAGAACTGTGTGGTCATACAGTTACAGCTGCACAGTTCTCTCTGTCCCCTCCCTGCAGTCATCTCTATGATCAGTGCACACAAAGAACCAGTAGCTGTGTACACCATTGACACTGCTGGAGCCTGGAGAGGGGAGTAACCATTGGACCCCAGGTAGGTAGCACACTCAGCCCCTCTTAGCTCCAGTGGCCCTCTCAGTATTGAGCACCCCCATCTTTTGTCTTGGGTTATGCTGCCTTTAACAACAGGATGCACATACGTGATCCCGCATGCTACAACCTATGGGGCCCCCAGGATCAGTGCATAGGGCCCCGCTCATAGCAGATCCATTCCCAAAAGACATTACTGGCGGTAAATGAGATTACAGATAAGTGAGGAAGCGGTCTGTGTCTGCCATTACTGTACATTATGTAAGAGACCACAATGAGCACTGCTGCCCCAGAGGGGTAAGAAGGGGGGTCATGTGACAAAGAAGGGGGGGGGGAGAGTTGTTTATCTCTGATACTTTGTAACATCCTGTGTCCATACAATTGTTTACTGATTGTTGTCTCCTCTTCCAGATATAGATTACATGGCGCCAATGAAAGCGAATGTTTACAGAGCGGAGCCTGGAGCACCCCCTACCCAGTGTGTGAGAGTACGTTCAAAGGAATGGGCAAGGGGGGGGGGTCTGTGGGGTAGATGATGGAGGGGTCTGTGGGGTAGATGATGGAGGGGTCTGTGGGGTAGATGATGGAGGGGTCTGTGGGGTAGATGATGGAGGGGTCTGTGGGGTAGATGATGGAGGGGTCTGTGGGGTAGATGATGGAGGGGTCTGTGGGGTAGATGATGGAGGGGTCTGTGGGGTAGATGATGGAGGGGTCTGTGGGGTAGATGATATAGGGGGTCTGTGGGGTAGATGATGGTGGGGTCTGTGGGGTAGATGATGGAGGGGTCTGTGGGGTAGATGATGGAGGGGTCTGTGGGATAGATGATGGAGGGGTCTTGGGGTAGATGATGGAGGGGTCTGTGGGGTAGATGATGGAGGGGTCTGTGGGGTAGATGATGGAGGGGTCTGTGGGGTAGATGATGGAGGGGTCTGTGGGGTAGATGATGGAGGGGGTCTGTGGGGTAGATGATGGAGGGGGTCTGTGGGGTAGATGATGGAGGGGTCTGTGGGGTAGATGATGGAGGGGTCTGTGGGGTAGATGATGGAGGGGTCTGTGGGGTAGATGATGGAGGGGTCTGTGGGGTAGATGATGGAGGGGTCTGTGGGGTAGATGATGGAGGGGGTCTGTGGGGTAGATGATGGAGGGGTCTGTGGGGTAGATGATGGAGGGGTCTGTGGGGTAGATGATGGAGGGGTCTGTGGGATAGATGATGGAGGGGTCTGTGGGATAGATGATGGAGGGGTCTGTGGGGTAGATGATGGAGGGGTCTGTGGGGTAGATGATGGAGGGGTCTGTGGGGTAGATGATGGAGGGGGTCTGTGGGGTAGATGATGGAGGGGTCTGTGGGATAGATGATGGAGGGGTCTGTGGGGTAGATGATGGAGGGGTCTGTGGGGTAGATGATGGAGGGGTCTGTGGGGTAGATGATGGAGGGGTCTGTGGGGTAGATGATGGAGGGGTCTGTGGGGTAGATGATGGAGGGGTCTGTGGGGTAGATGATGGAGGGGTCTGTGGGGTAGATGATGGAGGGGTCTGTGGGGTAGATGATGGAGGGGTCTGTGGGGTAGATGATGGAGGGGTCTGTGGGGTAGATGATGGAGGGGTCTGTGGGGTAGATGATATAGGGGGTCTGTGGGGTAGATGATGGTGGGGTCTGTGGGGTAGATGATGGAGGGGTCTGTGGGGTAGATGATGGAGGGGTCTGTGGGATAGATGATGGAGGGGTCTTGGGGTAGATGATGGAGGGGTCTGTGGGGTAGATGATGGAGGGGTCTGTGGGGTAGATGATGGAGGGGTCTGTGGGGTAGATGATGGAGGGGTCTGTGGGGTAGATGATGGAGGGGGTCTGTGGGGTAGATGATGGAGGGGGTCTGTGGGGTAGATGATGGAGGGGTCTGTGGGGTAGATGATGGAGGGGTCTGTGGGGTAGATGATGGAGGGGTCTGTGGGGTAGATGATGGAGGGGTCTGTGGGGTAGATGATGGAGGGGTCTGTGGGGTAGATGATGGAGGGGGTCTGTGGGGTAGATGATGGAGGGGTCTGTGGGGTAGATGATGGAGGGGTCTGTGGGGTAGATGATGGAGGGGTCTGTGGGATAGATGATGGAGGGGTCTGTGGGATAGATGATGGAGGGGTCTGTGGGGTAGATGATGGAGGGGTCTGTGGGGTAGATGATGGAGGGGTCTGTGGGGTAGATGATGGAGGGGTCTGTGGGGTAGATGATGGAGGGGGTCTGTGGGGTAGATGATGGAGGGGTCTGTGGGGTAGATGATGGAGGGGTCTGTGGGGTAGATGATGGAGGGGTCTGTGGGATAGATGATGGAGGGGTCTGTGGGATAGATGATGGAGGGGTCTGTGGGGTAGATGATGGAGGGGTCTGTGGGGTAGATGATGGAGGGGTCTGTGGGGTAGATGATGGAGGGGGTCTGTGGGGTAGATGATGGAGGGGTCTGTGGGGTAGATGATGGAGGGGTCTGTGGGGTAGATGATGGAGGGGTCTGTGGGGTAGATGATGGAGGGGTCTGTGGGGTAGATGATGGAGGGGTCTGTGGGGTAGATGATGGAGGGGGTCTGTGGGGTAGATGATGGAGGGGTCTGTGGGGTAGATGATGGAGGGGTCTGTGGGGTAGATGATGGAGGGGTCTGTGGGGTAGATGATGGAGGGGTCTGTGGGATAGATGATGGAGGGGTCTGTGGGGTAGATGATGGAGGGGTCAGTAGGGTAGATTAAATGGAGGGGGTTATTTGGGGTAGGTGAAGGGGAGGTGGACCCTGTGGTGGACATAAAGGGGGGGTAGGCTCTGTGGGGTAGATGAAGGGGGGGAGTCTCTGTGGGGTAGATGATGGAGGGGTCTGTGGGGTAGATGAAATGGAGGGGGTTATTTGGGGTAGATGAAGGGGAGGGGGACCCTGTGGTGGACATAAAGGGGGGGGGGGCTCTGTGGGGTAGATGAAGGGGGGGAGTCTCTGTGGGGTAGATGATGGAGGGGTCTGTGGGGTAGATGAAGGGGGGGAGTCTCTGTGGGGTAGATGATGGAGGGGTCTGTGGGGTAGATGATGGAGGGGTCTGTGGGGTAGATGAAATGGAGGGGTCTGTGGGGTAGATGAAGGGGAGGGGGACCCTGTGGTGGACATAAAGGGGGGGGGGGCTCTGTGGGGTAGATGATGGAGGGGTCTGTGGGGTAGATGATGGAGGGGTCTGTGGGGTAGATGATGGAGGGGTCTGTGGGGTACATGAAATGGAGGGGTCTGTGGGGTAGATGAAGGGGAGGGGGACCCTGTGGTGGACATAAAGGGGGGGGGGGGCTCTGTGGGGTAGATGATGGAGGGGTCTGTGGGGTAGATGAAATGGAGGGGGTTATTTGGGGTAGATGAAGGGGAGGGGGACCCTGTGGTGGACATAAAGGGGGGGGGGCTCTGTGGGGTAGATGAAGGGGGGGAGTCTCTGTGGGGTAGATGATGGAGGGGTCTGTGGGGTAGATGAAGGGGGGGAGTCTCTGTGGGGTAGATGATGGAGGGGTCTGTGGGGTAGATGATGGAGGGGTCTGTGGGGTAGATGAAATGGAGGGGTCTGTGGGGTAGATGAAGGGGAGGGGGACCCTGTGGTGGACATAAAGGGGGGGGGGGCTCTGTGGGGTAGATGATGGAGGGGTCTGTGGGGTAGATGATGGAGGGGTCTGTGGGGTAGATGATGGAGGGGTCTGTGGGGTACATGAAATGGAGGGGTCTGTGGGGTAGATGAAGGGGAGGGGGACCCTGTGGTGGACATAAAGGGGGGGGGGGGGCTCTGTGGGGTAGATGATGGAGGGGTCTGTGGGGTAGATGATGGAGGGGTCTGTGGGGTAGATGATGGAGGGGTCTGTGGGGTACATGAAATGGAGGGGTCTGTGGGGTAGATGAAGGGGAGGGGGACCCTGTGGTGGACATAAAGGGGGGGGGGGCTCTGTGGGGTAGATGATGGAGGGGTCTGTGGGGTAGATGATGGAGGGGTCTGTGGGGTAGATGATGGAGGGGTCTGTGGGGTACATGAAATGGAGGGGTCTGTGGGGTAGATGAAGGGGAGGGGGACCCTGTGGTGGACATAAAGGGGGGGGGGGGGCTCTGTGGGGTAGCAGGTCAGGAGGATGGGTGTAGTCTCTGCCCTGCAGTTTGCTGACATGTTCCTGTTGTTGCCCCTTTAGGGGTGACCTGCCCTCCTCCTGAGATCCCATATTTGGGGCGTCTGGAGTCCTATGAGCCCCGGGAGGGGAACGTCTCCTTCTACCAGGACGTGGTGCGATACAGCTGCCAGAACAACTACGCCCTGATCGGGCACGAGAACGCCACCTGCAGAGCCAACGGCACCTGGAGCCCCATGCCTGAATGCCGGGGTGAGACCCCCACCCAAG
>NW_026610764.1:172277-174434 GCF_029499605.1 Hyla sarda
ACACTCCTCTCCTGATATATATATACACTGTACTGTACACTCCTCTCCTGATATATATATATATATATATATACTGTACTGTACACTCCTCTCCTGAATGTATATATATATATATATATATACTGTACTGTACACTCCTCTCCTGATATATATATATATATACTGTACACTCCTCTCCTGATATATATATATATATATATATATATATATACTGTACACTCCTCTCCTGATATATATATATATATATATATATATATATATATATATATATACTGTACTGTACACTCCTATCCTGATATATATATATATATACATACTGTACTGTACACTCCTCTCCTGATATATATATATATATATATAATGTACACTCCTATCCTGATATATATATATATACTGTACTGTACACTCCTATCCTGATATATATATATATATACTGTACTGTACACTCCTCTCCTGATATATACACTGTACTGCACACTCCTCTCCTGATATATATATACACTGTACTGTTCACTTCCTCTCCTGATATATACACTGTACTGTACACTCCTCTCCGGATAGATATATACAATGTACTGTACACTCCTCTCCTGATATATATATAAATATATATATATATATATATATATATATATATTACTGTACTGTACACTCCTCTCCTGATATATATATATATACTGTACTGTACACTCCTCTCCTGATATATACACTGTACACTCCTCTCCTTGATTATATATATACACTGTACTGTACACTCCTCTCCTGATATATATATATATATACTGTACTGTATACTCCCTCTCCTGATATATATAATACACTGTACTGTACACTCCTCTCCTGATATATATATATAATATATATATATACTGTACTGTACACTCCTCTCCTGATTGTATATATTATATATATATATACTGTACTGTACACTCCTCTCCTGATATATTATATATATATACTGTACACCTCCTCTCCTGATATATATATATATATATAATATATACACTGTACTGTACACTCCTCTCCTGATATATATATACACTGTACTGTACACTCCTCTCCTGATATATATATATATATATATATATATATACTGTACTGTACACTCCTCTCCTGATGTATATATATATATATATATATATTATATATATATATATTATATACTGTACTGTAACACTCCTTCTCCTGATATATATTATATACTGTACTGTACACTCCTCTCCTGATATAAAAAAACACTGTACTGCACACTTCTCTCCCTGATATATATATACACTGTACTGTACACTCCTCTCCTGATATATACACTGTACTGTACACTCCTCTCCGGATAGATATATACAATGTACTGTACACTCCTCTCCTGATATATATATATATATATATATATATATATATATATATATATATATATATATACTGTACTGTACACTCCTCTCCTGATATATACACTGTACTGTACACTCCTCTTCTGATAGATATATACACTGTACTGTACACTCCTCTCCTGATATATATATATACTGTACTGTACATTCCTCTCCTGATATTTATATACTGTACACTCCTCTCCTGATATATACACTGTACACTCCTCTCCTGATATATATATACATACTGTACTGTACACTCCTATCCTGATATATATATATATATACTGTACTGTACACTCCTCTCCTGATATATACACTGTACTGTTACACTCCTCTCCGGATAGATATATACAATGTACTGTACACTCCTCTCCCTGATATATATATATATGTATATATATATATACTGTACTGTACACTCCTCTCCTGATATATACACTGTACTGTACACTTCCCTCTTCTGATAGATATATACACTGTACTGTACACTCCTCTCCTGATATATATATACCTGTTACTGTTACATTCCTCTCCTGAATATATATATACTGTACACTCCTCTCCTGATATATACACTGTACACTCCTCTCCTGATATATATATATCACCTGTACTGTACACTCCTCTCCTGATATATATATATATATATACTGTACTGTATACTCCTCTCCTGATACATATAATATATATATATATATATACTGTACTGTACACTCCTCTCCTGATATATAAATATATATGTATATATATATATATAATATATATATAATATATATAATAAATA